>NW_027143490.1:0-58291 GCF_026170545.1 Melanerpes formicivorus | reverse complement strand
CGAAACTAATGAAAACATTGTTGGGGTAAAACCTAAAGGGAAAGACCTAGCACCAAATCCAATTTGCCATCTGATCTAACTTCTGGAGGCAGTCAAAATGATCCTTAGAATTCTTCCCTACCTTATTCCTGTGCTGAGATACAGGCTGCTCCAACCTGCTGTAAAATGCTTGATTTCGAGAGTGAGCGAAACTAATGAAAACATTGTTGGGGTAAAACCTAAAGGGAAAGACCTAGCACCAAATCCAATTTGCCATCTGATCTAACTTCTGGAGGCAGTCAAAATGATCCTTAGAATTCTTCCCTACCTTATTCCTGTGCTGAGATACAGGCTGCTCCAACCTGCTGTAAAATGCTTGATTTCGAGAGTGAGCGAAACTAATGAAAACATTGTTGGGGGTAAAACCTAAAGGGAAAGACCTAGCACCAAATCCAATTTGCCATCTGATCTAACTTCTGGAGGCAGTCAAAATGATCCTTAGAATTCTTCCCTACCTTATTCCTGTGCTGAGATACAGGCTGCTCCAACCTGCTGTAAAATGCTTGATTTCGAGAGTGAGCGAAACTAATGAAAACATTGTTGGGGTAAAACCTAAAGGGAAAGACCTAGCACCAAATCCAATTTGCCATCTGATCTAACTTCTGGAGGCAGTCAAAATGATCCTTAGAATTTCTTCCCTACCTTATTCCTGTGCTGAGATACAGGCTGCTCCAACCTGCTGTAAAATGCTTGATTTCGAGAGTGAGCGAAACTAATGAAAACATTGTTGGGGTAAAACCTAAAGGGAAAGACCTAGCACCAAATCCAATTTGCCATCTGATCTAACTTCTGGAGGCAGTCAAAATGATCCTTAGAATTCTTCCCTACCTTATTCCTGTGCTGAGATACAGGCTGCTCCAACCTGCTGTAAAATGCTTGATTTCGAGAGTGAGCAAAACTAATGAAAACATTGTTGGGGTAAAACCTAAAGGGAAAGACCTAGCACCAAATCCAATTTGCCATCTGATCTAACTTCTGGAGGCAGTCAAAATGAGCCTTAGAATTCTTCCCTACCTTATTCCTGTGCTGAGATACAGGCTGCTCCAACCTGCTGTAAAATGCTTGATTTCGAGAGTGAGCGAAACTAATGAAAACATTGTTGGGGTAAAACCTAAAGGGAAAGACCTAGCACCAAATCCAATTTGCCATCTGATCTAACTTCTGGAGGCAGTCAAAATGATCCTTAGAATTCTTCCCTACCTTATTCCTGTGCTGAGATACAGGCTGCTCCAACCTGCTGTAAAATGCTTGATTTCGAGAGTGAGCGAAACTAATGAAAACATTGTTGGGGTAAAAACCTAAAGGGAAAGACCTAGCACCAAATCCAATTTGCCATCTGATCTAACTTCTGGAGGCAGTCAAAATGAGCCTTAGAATTCTTCCCTACCTTATTCCTGTGCTGAGATACAGGCTGCTCCAACCTGCTGTAAAATGCTTGATTTCGAGAGTGAGCGAAACTAATGAAAACATTGTTGGGGTAAAACCTAAAGGGAAAGACCTAGCACCAAATCCAATTTGCCATCTGATCTAACTTCTGGAGGCAGTCAAAATGAGCCTTAGAATTCTTCCCTACCTTATTCCTGTGCTGAGATACAGGCTGCTCCAACCTGCTGTAAAATGCTTGATTTCGAGAGTGAGCGAAACTAATGAAAACATTGTTGGGGTAAAACCTAAAGGGAAAGACCTAGCACCAAATCCAATTTGCCATCTGATCTAACTTCTGGAGGCAGTCAAAATGATCCTTAGAATTCTTCCCTACCTTATTCCTGTGCTGAGATACAGGCTGCTCCAACCTGCTGTAAAATGCTTGATTTCGAGAGTGAGCGAAACTAATGAAAACATTGTTGGGGTAAAACCTAAAGGGAAAGACCTAGCACCAAATCCAATTTGCCATCTGATCTAACTTCTGGAGGCAGTCAAAATGAGCCTTAGAATTCTTCCCTACCTTATTCCTGTGCTGAGATACAGGCTGCTCCAACCTGCTGTAAAATGCTTGATTTCGAGAGTGAGCGAAACTAATGAAAACATTGTTGGGGTAAAACCTAAAGGGAAAGACCTAGCACCAAATCCAATTTGCCATCTGATCTAACTTCTGGAGGCAGTCAAAATGATCCTTAGAATTCTTCCCTACCTTATTCCTGTGCTGAGATACAGGCTGCTCCAACCTGCTGTAAAATGCTTGATTTCGAGAGTGAGCGAAACTAATGAAAACATTGTTGGGGTAAAACCTAAAGGGAAAGACCTAGCACCAAATCCAATTTGCCATCTGATCTAACTTCTGGAGGCAGTCAAAATGAGCCTTAGAATTCTTCCCTACCTTATTCCTGTGCTGAGATACAGGCTGCTCCAACCTGCTGTAAAATGCTTGATTTCGAGAGTGAGCGAAACTAATGAAAACATTGTTGGGGTAAAACCTAAAGGGAAAGACCTAGCACCAAATCCAATTTGCCATCTGATCTAACTTCTGGAGGCAGTCAAAATGAGCCTTAGAATTCTTCCCTACCTTATTCCTGTGCTGAGATACAGGCTGCTCCAACCTGCTGTAAAATGCTTGATTTCGAGAGTGAGCGAAACTAATGAAAACATTGTTGGGGTAAAACCTAAAGGGAAAGACCTAGCACCAAATCCAATTTGCCATCTGATCTAACTTCTGGAGGCAGTCAAAATGATCCTTAGAATTCTTCCCTACCTTATTCCTGTGCTGAGATACAGGCTGCTCCAACCTGCTGTAAAATGCTTGATTTCGAGAGTGAGCGAAACTAATGAAAACATTGTTGGGGTAAAACCTAAAGGGAAAGACCTAGCACCAAATCCAATTTGCCATCTGATCTAACTTCTGGAGGCAGTCAAAATGATCCTTAGAATTCTTCCCTACCTTATTCCTGTGCTGAGATACAGGCTGCTCCAACCTGCTGTAAAATGCTTGATTTCGAGAGTGAGCGAAACTAATGAAAACATTGTTGGGGTAAAACCTAAAGGGAAAGACCTAGCACCAAATCCAATTTGCCATCTGATCTAACTTCTGGAGGCAGTCAAAATGAGCCTTAGAATTCTTCCCTACCTTATTCCTGTGCTGAGATACAGGCTGCTCCAACCTGCTGTAAAATGCTTGATTTCGAGAGTGAGCGAAACTAATGAAAACATTGTTGGGGTAAAACCTAAAGGGAAAGACCTAGCACCAAATCCAATTTGCCATCTGATCTAACTTCTGGAGGCAGTCAAAATGAGCCTTAGAATTCTTCCCTACCTTATTCCTGTGCTGAGATACAGGCTGCTCCAACCTGCTGTAAAATGCTTGATTTCGAGAGTGAGCGAAACTAATGAAAACATTGTTGGGGTAAAACCTAAAGGGAAAGACCTAGCACCAAATCCAATTTGCCATCTGATCTAACTTCTGGAGGCAGTCAAAATGAGCCTTAGAATTCTTCCCTACCTTATTCCTGTGCTGAGATACAGGCTGCTCCAACCTGCTGTAAAATGCTTGATTTCGAGAGTGAGCGAAACTAATGAAAACATTGTTGGGGTAAAACCTAAAGGGAAAGACCTAGCACCAAATCCAATTTGCCATCTGATCTAACTTCTGGAGGCAGTCAAAATGATCCTTAGAATTCTTCCCTACCTTATTCCTGTGCTGAGATACAGGCTGCTCCAACCTGCTGTAAAATGCTTGATTTCGAGAGTGAGCAAAACTAATGAAAACATTGTTGGGGTAAAACCTAAAGGGAAAGACCTAGCACCAAATCCAATTTGCCATCTGATCTAACTTCTGGAGGCAGTCAAAATGAGCCTTAGAATTCTTCCCTACCTTATTCCTGTGCTGAGATACAGGCTGCTCCAACCTGCTGTAAAATGCTTGATTTGGAGAGTGAGCGAAACTAATGAAAACATTGTTGGGGTAAAACCTAAAGGGAAAGACCTAGCACCAAATCCAATTTGCCATCTGATCTAACTTCTGGAGGCAGTCAAAATGATCCTTAGAATTCTTCCCTACCTTATTCCTGTGCTGAGATACAGGCTGCTCCAACCTGCTGTAAAATGCTTGATTTCGAGAGTGAGCGAAACTAATGAAAACATTGTTGGGGTAAAACCTAAAGGGAAAGACCTAGCACCAAATCCAATTTGCCATCTGATCTAACTTCTGGAGGCAGTCAAAATGAGCCTTAGAATTCTTCCCTACCTTATTCCTGTGCTGAGATACAGGCTGCTCCAACCTGCTGTAAAATGCTTGATTTCGAGAGTGAGCGAAACTAATGAAAACATTGTTGGGGTAAAACCTAAAGGGAAAGACCTAGCACCAAATCCAATTTGCCATCTGATCTAACTTCTGGAGGCAGTCAAAATGAGCCTTAGAATTCTTCCCTACCTTATTCCTGTGCTGAGATACAGGCTGCTCCAACCTGCTGTAAAATGCTTGATTTCGAGAGTGAGCGAAACTAATGAAAACATTGTTGGGGTAAAACCTAAAGGGAAAGACCTAGCACCAAATCCAATTTGCCATCTGATCTAACTTCTGGAGGCAGTCAAAATGAGCCTTAGAATTCTTCCCTACCTTATTCCTGTGCTGAGATACAGGCTGCTCCAACCTGCTGTAAAATGCTTGATTTCGAGAGTGAGCGAAACTAATGAAAACATTGTTGGGGTAAAACCTAAAGGGAAAGACCTAGCACCAAATCCAATTTGCCATCTGATCTAACTTCTGGAGGCAGTCAAAATGATCCTTAGAATTCTTCCCTACCTTATTCCTGTGCTGAGATACAGGCTGCTCCAACCTGCTGTAAAATGCTTGATTTCGAGAGTGAGCGAAACTAATGAAAACATTGTTGGGGTAAAACCTAAAGGGAAAGACCTAGCACCAAATCCAATTTGCCATCTGATCTAACTTCTGGAGGCAGTCAAAATGAGCCTTAGAATTCTTCCCTACCTTATTCCTGTGCTGAGATACAGGCTGCTCCAACCTGCTGTAAAATGCTTGTTTTCGAGAGTGAGCGAAACTAATGAAAACATTGTTGGGGTAAAACCTAAAGGGAAAGACCTAGCACCAAATCCAATTTGCCATCTGATCTAACTTCTGGAGGCAGTCAAAATGAGCCTTAGAATTCTTCCCTACCTTATTCCTGTGCTGAGATACAGGCTGCTCCAACCTGCTGTAAAATGCTTGATTTCGAGAGTGAGCGAAACTAATGAAAACATTGTTGGGGTAAAACCTAAAGGGAAAGACCTAGCACCAAATCCAATTTGCCATCTGATCTAACTTCTGGAGGCAGTCAAAATGAGCCTTAGAATTCTTCCCTACCTTATTCCTGTGCTGAGATACAGGCTGCTCCAACCTGCTGTAAAATGCTTGATTTCGAGAGTGAGCGAAACTAATGAAAACATTGTTGGGGTAAAACCTAAAGGGAAAGACCTAGCACCAAATCCAATTTGCCATCTGATCTAACTTCTGGAGGCAGTCAAAATGAGCCTTAGAATTCTTCCCTACCTTATTCCTGTGCTGAGATACAGGCTGCTCCAACCTGCTGTAAAATGCTTGATTTCGAGAGTGAGCGAAACTAATGAAAACATTGTTGGGGTAAAACCTAAAGGGAAAGACCTAGCACCAAATCCAATTTGCCATCTGATCTAACTTCTGGAGGCAGTCAAAATGAGCCTTAGAATTCTTCCCTACCTTATTCCTGTGCTGAGATACAGGCTGCTCCAACCTGCTGTAAAATGCTTGATTTCGAGAGTGAGCGAAACTAATGAAAACATTGTTGGGGTAAAACCTAAAGGGAAAGACCTAGCACCAAATCCAATTTGCCATCTGATCTAACTTCTGGAGGCAGTCAAAATGAGCCTTAGAATTCTTCCCTACCTTATTCCTGTGCTGAGATACAGGCTGCTCCAACCTGCTGTAAAATGCTTGATTTCGAGAGTGAGCGAAACTAATGAAAACATTGTTGGGGTAAAACCTAAAGGGAAAGACCCTAGCACCAAATCCAATTTGCCATCTGATCTAACTTCTGGAGGCAGTCAAAATGAGCCTTAGAATTCTTCCCTACCTTATTCCTGTGCTGAGATACAGGCTGCTCCAACCTGCTGTAAAATGCTTGATTTCGAGAGTGAGCGAAACTAATGAAAACATTGTTGGGGTAAAACCTAAAGGGAAAGACCTAGCACCAAATCCAATTTGCCATCTGATCTAACTTCTGGAGGCAGTCAAAATGAGCCTTAGAATTCTTCCCTACCTTATTCCTGTGCTGAGATACAGGCTGCTCCAACCTGCTGTAAAATGCTTGATTTCGAGAGTGAGCGAAACTAATGAAAACATTGTTGGGGTAAAACCTAAAGGGAAAGACCTAGCACCAAATCCAATTTGCCATCTGATCTAACTTCTGGAGGCAGTCAAAATGAGCCTTAGAATTCTTCCCTACCTTATTCCTGTGCTGAGATACAGGCTGCTCCAACCTGCTGTAAAATGCTTGATTTCGAGAGTGAGCGAAACTAATGAAAACATTGTTGGGGTAAA
The DNA here is from genome assembly GCF_026170545.1 of Melanerpes formicivorus. Taxonomy (NCBI): domain Eukaryota; kingdom Metazoa; phylum Chordata; class Aves; order Piciformes; family Picidae; genus Melanerpes; species Melanerpes formicivorus. Next base: position 51,747 of record NW_027143490.1, on the reverse strand, counting down.
ACCTAAAGGGAAAGACCTAGCACCAAATCCAATTTGCCATCTGATCTAACTTCTGGAGGCAGTCAAAATGAGCCTTAGAATTCTTCCCTACCTTATTCCTGTGCTGAGATACAGGCTGCTCCAACCTGCTGTAAAATGCTTGATTTCGAGAGTGAGCGAAACTAATGAAAACATTGTTGGGGTAAAACCTAAAGGGAAAGACCTAGCACCAAATCCAATTTGCCATCTGATCTAACTTCTGGAGGCAGTCAAAATGATCCTTAGAATTCTTCCCTACCTTATTCCTGTGCTGAGATACAGGCTGCTCCAACCTGCTGTAAAATGCTTGATTTCGAGAGTGAGCAAAACTAATGAAAACATTGTTGGGGTAAAACCTAAAGGGAAAGACCTAGCACCAAATCCAATTTGCCATCTGATCTAACTTCTGGAGGCAGTCAAAATGAGCCTTAGAATTCTTCCCTACCTTATTCCTGTGCTGAGATACAGGCTGCTCCAACCTGCTGTAAAATGCTTGATTTCGAGAGTGAGCGAAACTAATGAAAACATTGTTGGGGTAAAACCTAAAGGGAAAGACCTAGCACCAAATCCAATTTGCCATCTGATCTAACTTCTGGAGGCAGTCAAAATGAGCCTTAGAATTCTTCCCTACCTTATTCCTGTGCTGAGATACAGGCTGCTCCAACCTGCTGTAAAATGCTTGATTTCGAGAGTGAGCGAAACTAATGAAAACATTGTTGGGGTAAAACCTAAAGGGAAAGACCTAGCACCAAATCCAATTTGCCATCTGATCTAACTTCTGGAGGCAGTCAAAATGAGCCTTAGAATTCTTCCCTACCTTATTCCTGTGCTGAGATACAGGCTGCTCCAACCTGCTGTAAAATGCTTGATTTCGAGAGTGAGCGAAACTAATGAAAACATTGTTGGGGTAAAACCTAAAGGGAAAGACCTAGCACCAAATCCAATTTGCCATCTGATCTAACTTCTGGAGGCAGTCAAAATGATCCTTAGAATTCTTCCCTACCTTATTCCTGTGCTGAGATACAGGCTGCTCCAACCTGCTGTAAAATGCTTGATTTCGAGAGTGAGCGAAACTAATGAAAACATTGTTGGGGTAAAACCTAAAGGGAAAGACCTAGCACCAAATCCAATTTGCCATCTGATCTAACTTCTGGAGGCAGTCAAAATGAGCCTTAGAATTCTTCCCTACCTTATTCCTGTGCTGAGATACAGGCTGCTCCAACCTGCTGTAAAATGCTTGATTTCGAGAGTGAGCGAAACTAATGAAAACATTGTTGGGGTAAAACCTAAAGGGAAAGACCTAGCACCAAATCCAATTTGCCATCTGATCTAACTTCTGGAGGCAGTCAAAATGAGCCTTAGAATTCTTCCCTACCTTATTCCTGTGCTGAGATACAGGCTGCTCCAACCTGCTGTAAAATGCTTGATTTCGAGAGTGAGCGAAACTAATGAAAACATTGTTGGGGTAAAACCTAAAGGGAAAGACCTAGCACCAAATCCAATTTGCCATCTGATCTAACTTCTGGAGGCAGTCAAAATGAGCCTTAGAATTCTTCCCTACCTTATTCCTGTGCTGAGATACAGGCTGCTCCAACCTGCTGTAAAATGCTTGATTTCGAGAGTGAGCGAAACTAATGAAAACATTGTTGGGGTAAAACCTAAAGGGAAAGACCTAGCACCAAATCCAATTTGCCATCTGATCTAACTTCTGGAGGCAGTCAAAATGAGCCTTAGAATTCTTCCCTACCTTATTCCTGTGCTGAGATACAGGCTGCTCCAACCTGCTGTAAAATGCTTGATTTCGAGAGTGAGCGAAACTAATGAAAACATTGTTGGGGTAAAACCTAAAGGGAAAGACCTAGCACCAAATCCAATTTGCCATCTGATCTAACTTCTGGAGGCAGTCAAAATGAGCCTTAGAATTCTTCCCTACCTTATTCCTGTGCTGAGATACAGGCTGCTCCAACCTGCTGTAAAATGCTTGATTTCGAGAGTGAGCGAAACTAATGAAAACATTGTTGGGGTAAAACCTAAAGGGAAAGACCTAGCACCAAATCCAATTTGCCATCTGATCTAACTTCTGGAGGCAGTCAAAATGATCCTTAGAATTCTTCCCTACCTTATTCCTGTGCTGAGATACAGGCTGCTCCAACCTGCTGTAAAATGCTTGATTTCGAGAGTGAGCGAAACTAATGAAAACATTGTTGGGGTAAAACCTAAAGGGAAAGACCTAGCACCAAATCCAATTTGCCATCTGATCTAACTTCTGGAGGCAGTCAAAATGATCCTTAGAATTCTTCCCTACCTTATTCCTGTGCTGAGATACAGGCTGCTCCAACCTGCTGTAAAATGCTTGATTTCGAGAGTGAGCGAAACTAATGAAAACATTGTTGGGGTAAAACCTAAAGGGAAAGACCTAGCACCAAATCCAATTTGCCATCTGATCTAACTTCTGGAGGCAGTCAAAATGAGCCTTAGAATTCTTCCCTACCTTATTCCTGTGCTGAGATACAGGCTGCTCCAACCTGCTGTAAAATGCTTGATTTCGAGAGTGAGCGAAACTAATGAAAACATTGTTGGGGTAAAACCTAAAGGGAAAGACCTAGCACCAAATCCAATTTGCCATCTGATCTAACTTCTGGAGGCAGTCAAAATGAGCCTTAGAATTCTTCCCTACCTTATTCCTGTGCTGAGATACAGGCTGCTCCAACCTGCTGTAAAATGCTTGATTTCGAGAGTGAGCGAAACTAATGAAAACATTGTTGGGGTAAAACCTAAAGGGAAAGACCTAGCACCAAATCCAATTTGCCATCTGATCTAACTTCTGGAGGCAGTCAAAATGAGCCTTAGAATTCTTCCCTACCTTATTCCTGTGCTGAGATACAGGCTGCTCCAACCTGCTGTAAAATGCTTGATTTCGAGAGTGAGCGAAACTAATGAAAACATTGTTGGGGTAAAACCTAAAGGGAAAGACCTAGCACCAAATCCAATTTGCCATCTGATCTAACTTCTGGAGGCAGTCAAAATGAGCCTTAGAATTCTTCCCTACCTTATTCCTGTGCTGAGATACAGGCTGCTCCAACCTGCTGTAAAATGCTTGATTTCGAGAGTGAGCGAAACTAATGAAAACATTGTTGGGGTAAAAACCTAAAGGGAAAGACCTAGCACCAAATCCAATTTGCCATCTGATCTAACTTCTGGAGGCAGTCAAAATGATCCTTTAAATTCTTCCCTACCTTATTCCTGTGCTGAGATACAGGCTGCTCCAACCTGCTGTAAAATGCTTGATTTCGAGAGTGAGCGAAACTAATGAAAACATTGTTGGGGTAAAACCTAAAGGGAAAGACCTAGCACCAAATCCAATTTGCCATCTGATCTAACTTCTGGAGGCAGTCAAAATGAGCCTTAGAATTCTTCCCTACCTTATTCCTGTGCTGAGATACAGGCTGCTCCAACCTGCTGTAAAATGCTTGATTTCGAGAGTGAGCGAAACTAATGAAAACATTGTTGGGGTAAAACCTAAAGGGAAAGACCTAGCACCAAATCCAATTTGCCATCTGATCTAACTTCTGGAGGCAGTCAAAATGAGCCTTAGAATTCTTCCCTACCTTATTCCTGTGCTGAGATACAGGCTGCTCCAACCTGCTGTAAAATGCTTGATTTCGAGAGTGAGCGAAACTAATGAAAACATTGTTGGGGTAAAACCTAAAGGGAAAGACCTAGCACCAAATCCAATTTGCCATCTGATCTAACTTCTGGAGGCAGTCAAAATGATCCTTAGAATTCTTCCCTACCTTATTCCTGTGCTGAGATACAGGCTGCTCCAACCTGCTGTAAAATGGTTGATTTCGAGAGTGAGTGAAACTAATGAAAACATTGTTGGGGTAAAACCTAAAGGGAAAGACCTAGCACCAAATCCAATTTGCCATCTGATCTAACTTCTGGAGGCAGTCAAAATGATCCTTAGAATTCTTCCCTACCTTATTCCTGTGCTGAGATACAGGCTGCTCCAACCTGCTGTAAAATGCTTGATTTCGAGAGTGAGCGAAACTAATGAAAACATTGTTGGGGTAAAACCTAAAGGGAAAGACCTAGCACCAAATCCAATTTGCCATCTGATCTAACTTCTGGAGGCAGTCAAAATGAGCCTTAGAATTCTTCCCTACCTTATTCCTGTGCTGAGATACAGGCTGCTCCAACCTGCTGTAAAATGCTTGATTTCGAGAGTGAGCGAAACTAATGAAAACATTGTTGGGGTAAAACCTAAAGGGAAAGACCTAGCACCAAATCCAATTTGCCATCTGATCTAACTTCTGGAGGCAGTCAAAATGAGCCTTAGAATTCTTCCCTACCTTATTCCTGTGCTGAGATACAGGCTGCTCCAACCTGCTGTAAAATGCTTGATTTCGAGAGTGAGCGAAACTAATGAAAACATTGTTGGGGTAAAACCTAAAGGGAAAGACCTAGCACCAAATCCAATTTGCCATCTGATCTAACTTCTGGAGGCAGTCAAAATGATCCTTAGAATTCTTCCCTACCTTATTCCTGTGCTGAGATACAGGCTGCTCCAACCTGCTGTAAAATGCTTGATTTCGAGAGTGAGCGAAACTAATGAAAACATTGTTGGGGTAAAACCTAAAGGGAAAGACCTAGCACCAAATCCAATTTGCCATCTGATCTAACTTCTGGAGGCAGTCAAAATGATCCTTAGAATTCTTCCCTACCTTATTCCTGTGCTGAGATACAGGCTGCTCCAACCTGCTGTAAAATGCTTGATTTCGAGAGTGAGCGAAACTAATGAAAACATTGTTGGGGTAAAACCTAAAGGGAAAGACCTAGCACCAAATCCAATTTGCCATCTGATCTAACTTCTGGAGGCCGTCAAAATGAGCATTTGAATTCTTCCCTACCTTATTCCTGTGCTGAGATACAGGCTGCTCCAACCTGCTGTAAAATGCTTGATTTCGAGAGTGAGCGAAACTAATGAAAACATTGTTGGGGTAAAACCTAAAGGGAAAGACCTAGCACCAAATCCAATTTGCCATCTGATCTAACTTCTGGAGGCAGTCAAAATGATCCTTAGAATTCTTCCCTACCTTATTCCTGTGCTGAGATACAGGCTGCTCCAACCTGCTGTAAAATGCTTGATTTCGAGAGTGAGCGAAACTAATGAAAACATTGTTGGGGTAAAACCTAAAGGGAAAGACCTAGCACCAAATCCAATTTGCCATCTGATCTAACTTCTGGAGGCAGTCAAAATGAGCCTTAGAATTCTTCCCTACCTTATTCCTGTGCTGAGATACAGGCTGCTCCAACCTGCTGTAAAATGCTTGATTTCGAGAGTGAGCGAAACTAATGAAAACATTGTTGGGGTAAAACCTAAAGGGAAAGACCTAGCACCAAATCCAATTTGCCATCTGATCTAACTTCTGGAGGCAGTCAAAATGAGCCTTAGAATTCTTCCCTACCTTATTCCTGTGCTGAGATACAGGCTGCTCCAACCTGCTGTAAAATGCTTGATTTCGAGAGTGAGCGAAACTAATGAAAACATTGTTGGGGTAAAACCTAAAGGGAAAGACCTAGCACCAAATCCAATTTGCCATCTGATCTAACTTCTGGAGGCAGTCAAAATGAGCCTTAGAATTCTTCCCTACCTTATTCCTGTGCTGAGATACAGGCTGCTCCAACCTGCTGTAAAATGCTTGATTTCGAGAGTGAGCGAAACTAATGAAAACATTGTTGGGGTAAAACCTAAAGGGAAAGACCTAGCACCAAATCCAATTTGCCATCTGATCTAACTTCTGGAGGCAGTCAAAATGATCCTTAGAATTCTTCCCTACCTTATTCCTGTGCTGAGATACAGGCTGCTCCAACCTGCTGTAAAATGCTTGATTTCGAGAGTGAGCGAAACTAATGAAAACATTGTTGGGGTAAAACCTAAAGGGAAAGACCTAGCACCAAATCCCAATTTGCCATCTGATCTAACTTCTGGAGGCAGTCAAAATGAGCCTTAGAATTCTTCCCTACCTTATTCCTGTGCTGAGATACAGGCTGCTCCAACCTGCTGTAAAATGCTTGATTTCGAGAGTGAGCGAAACTAATGAAAACATTGTTGGGGTAAAACCTAAAGGGAAAGACCTAGCACCAAATCCAATTTGCCGTCTGATCTAACTTCTGGAGGCAGTCAAAATGAGCCTTAGAATTCTTCCCTACCTTATTCCTGTGCTGAGATACAGGCTGCTCCAACCTGCTGTAAAATGCTTGATTTCGAGAGTGAGCGAAACTAATGAAAACATTGTTGGGGTAAAACCTAAAGGGAAAGACCTAGCACCAAATCCAATTTGCCATCTGATCTAACTTCTGGAGGCAGTCAAAATGAGCCTTAGAATTCTTCCCTACCTTATTCCTGTGCTGAGATACAGGCTGCTCCAACCTGCTGTAAAATGCTTGATTTCGAGAGTGAGCGAAACTAATGAAAACATTGTTGGGGTAAAACCTAAAGGGAAAGACATAGCACCAAATCCAATTTGCCATCTGATCTAACTTCTGGAGGCAGTCAAAATGAGCCTTAGAATTCTTCCCTACCTTATTCCTGTGCTGAGATACAGGCTGCTCCAACCTGCTGTAAAATGCTTGATTTCGAGAGTGAGCGAAACTAATGAAAATATTGTTGGGGTAAAACCTAAAGGGAAAGACCTAGCACCAAATCCAATTTGCCATCTGATCTAACTTCTGGAGGCAGTCAAAATGAGCCTTAGAATTCTTCCCTACCTTATTCCTGTGCTGAGATACAGGCTGCTCCAACCTGCTGTAAAATGCTTGATTTCGAGAGTGAGCGAAACTAATGAAAACATTGTTGGGGTAAAACCTAAAGGGAAAGACCTAGCACCAAATCCAATTTGCCATCTGATCTAACTTCTGGAGGCAGTCAAAATGAGCATTTGAATTCTTCCCTACCTTATTCCTGTGCTGAGATACAGGCTGCTCCAACCTGCTGTAAAATGCTTGATTTCGAGAGTGAGCGAAACTAATGAAAACCTGAGATACAGGCTGCTCCAACCTGCTGTAAAATGCTTGATTTCGAGAGTGAGCGAAACTAATGAAAACATTGTTGGGGTAAAACCTAAAGGGAAAGACCTAGCACCAAATCCAATTTGCCATCTGATCTAACTTCTGGAGGCAGTCAAAATGAGCCTTAGAATTCTTCCCTACCTTATTCCTGTGCTGAGATACAGGCTGCTCCAACCTGCTGTAAAATGCTTGATTTCGAGAGTGAGCGAAACTAATGAAAACATTGTTGGGGTAAAACCTAAAGGGAAAGACCTAGCACCAAATCCAATTTGCCATCTGATCTAACTTCTGGAGGCAGTCAAAATGAGCCTTAGAATTCTTCCCTACCTTATTCCTGTGCTGAGATACAGGCTGCTCCAACCTGCTGTAAAATGCTTGATTTCGAGAGTGAGCGAAACTAATGAAAACATTGTTGGGGTAAAACCTAAAGGGAAAGACCTAGCACCAAATCCAATTTGCCATCTGATCTAACTTCTGGAGGCAGTCAAAATGAGCCTTAGAATTCTTCCCTACCTTATTCCTGTGCTGAGATACAGGCTGCTCCAACCTGCTGTAAAATGCTTGATTTCGAGAGTGAGCGAAACTAATGAAAACATTGTTGGGGTAAAACCTAAAGGGAAAGACCTAGCACCAAATCCAATTTGCCATCTGATCTAACTTCTGGAGGCAGTCAAAATGAGCCTTAGAATTCTTCCCTACCTTATTCCTGTGCTGAGATACAGGCTGCTCCAACCTGCTGTAAAATGCTTGATTTCGAGAGTGAGCGAAACTAATGAAAACATTGTTGGGGTAAAACCTAAAGGGAAAGACCTAGCACCAAATCCAATTTGCCATCTGATCTAACTTCTGGAGGCAGTCAAAATGAGCCTTAGAATTCTTCCCTACCTTATTCCTGTGCTGAGATACAGGCTGCTCCAACCTGCTGTAAAATGCTTGATTTCGAGAGTGAGCGAAACTAATGAAAACATTGTTGGGGTAAAACCTAAAGGGAAAGACCTAGCACCAAATCCAATTTGCCATCTGATCTAACTTCTGGAGGCAGTCAAAATGAGCCTTAGAATTCTTCCCTACCTTATTCCTGTGCTGAGATACAGGCTGCTCCAACCTGCTGTAAAATGCTTGATTTCGAGAGTGAGCGAAACTAATGAAAACATTGTTGGGGTAAAACCTAAAGGGAAAGACCTAGCACCAAATCCAATTTGCCATCTGATCTAACTTCTGGAGGCAGTCAAAATGAGCCTTAGAATTCTTCCCTACCTTATTCCTGTGCTGAGATACAGGCTGCTCCAACCTGCTGTAAAATGCTTGATTTCGAGAGTGAGCGAAACTAATGAAAACATTGTTGGGGTAAAACCTAAAGGGAAAGACCTAGCACCAAATCCAATTTGCCATCTGATCTAACTTCTGGAGGCAGTCAAAATGATCCTTAGAATTCTTCCCTACCTTATTCCTGTGCTGAGATACAGGCTGCTCCAACCTGCTGTAAAATGCTTGATTTCGAGAGTGAGCGAAACTAATGAAAACATTGTTGGGGTAAAACCTAAAGGGAAAGACCTAGCACCAAATCCAATTTGCCATCTGATCTAACTTCTGGAGGCAGTCAAAATGAGCCTTAGAATTCTTCCCTACCTTATTCCTGTGCTGAGATACAGGCTGCTCCAACCTGCTGTAAAATGCTTGATTTCGAGAGTGAGCGAAACTAATGAAAACATTGTTGGGGTAAAACCTAAAGGGAAAGACCTAGCACCAAATCCAATTTGCCGTCTGATCTAACTTCTGGAGGCAGTCAAAATGAGCCTTAGAATTCTTCCCTACCTTATTCCTGTGCTGAGATACAGGCTGCTCCAACCTGCTGTAAAATGCTTGATTTCGAGAGTGAGCGAAACTAATGAAAACATTGTTGGGGTAAAACCTAAAGGGAAAGACCTAGCACCAAATCCAATTTGCCATCTGATCTAACTTCTGGAGGCAGTCAAAATGAGCCTTAGAATTCTTCCCTACCTTATTCCTGTGCTGAGATACAGGCTGCTCCAACCTGCTGTAAAATGCTTGATTTCGAGAGTGAGCGAAACTAATGAAAACATTGTTGGGGTAAAACCTAACGGGAAAGACCTAGCACCAAATCCAATTTGCCATCTGATCTAACTTCTGGAGGCAGTCAAAATGAGCCTTAGAATTCTTCCCTACCTTATTCCTGTGCTGAGATACAGGCTGCTCCAACCTGCTGTAAAATGCTTGATTTCGAGAGTGAGCGAAACTAATGAAAATATTGTTGGGGTAAAACCTAAAGGGAAAGACCTAGCACCAAATCCAATTTGCCATCTGATCTAACTTCTGGAGGCAGTCAAAATGATCCTTAGAATTCTTCCCTACCTTATTCCTGTGCTGAGATACAGGCTGCTCCAACCTGCTGTAAAATGCTTGATTTCGAGAGTGAGTGAAACTAATGAAAACATTGTTGGGGTAAAACATAAAGGGAAAGACCTAGCACCAAATCCAATTTGCCATCTGATCTAACTTCTGGAGGCAGTCAAAATGAGCATTTGAATTCTTCCCTACCTTATTCCTGTGCTGAGATACAGGCTGCTCCAACCTGCTGTAAAATGCTTGATTTCGAGAGTGAGCGAAACTAATGAAAACCTGAGATACAGGCTGCTCCAACCTGCTGTAAAATGCTTGATTTCGAGAGTGAGCGAAACTAATGAAAACATTGTTGGGGTAAAACCTAAAGGGAAAGACCTAGCACCAAATCCAATTTGCCATCTGATCTAACTTCTGGAGGCAGTCAAAATGAGCCTTAGAATTCTTCCCTACCTTATTCCTGTGCTGAGATACAGGCTGCTCCAACCTGCTGTAAAATGCTTGATTTCGAGAGTGAGCGAAACTAATGAAAACATTGTTGGGGTAAAACCTAAAGGGAAAGACCTAGCACCAAATCCAATTTGCCATCTGATCTAACTTCTGGAGGCAGTCAAAATGAGCCTTAGAATTCTTCCCTACCTTATTCCTGTGCTGAGATACAGGCTGCTCCAACCTGCTGTAAAATGCTTGATTTCGAGAGTGAGCGAAACTAATGAAAACATTGTTGGGGTAAAACCTAAAGGGAAAGACCTAGCACCAAATCCAATTTGCCATCTGATCTAACTTCTGGAGGCAGTCAAAATGAGCCTTAGAATTCTTCCCTACCTTATTCCTGTGCTGAGATACAGGCTGCTCCAACCTGCTGTAAAATGCTTGATTTCGAGAGTGAGCGAAACTAATGAAAACATTGTTGGGGTAAAACCTAAAGGGAAAGACCTAGCACCAAATCCAATTTGCCATCTGATCTAACTTCTGGAGGCAGTCAAAATGATCCTTAGAATTCTTCCCTACCTTATTCCTGTGCTGAGATACAGGCTGCTCCAACCTGCTGTAAAATGCTTGATTTCGAGAGTGAGCGAAACTAATGAAAACATTGTTGGGGTAAAACCTAAAGGGAAAGACCTAGCACCAAATCCAATTTGCCATCTGATCTAACTTCTGGAGGCAGTCAAAATGAGCCTTAGAATTCTTCCCTACCTTATTCCTGTGCTGAGATACAGGCTGCTCCAACCTGCTGTAAAATGCTTGATTTCGAGAGTGAGCGAAACTAATGAAAACATTGTTGGGGTAAAACCTAAAGGGAAAGACCTAGCACCAAATCCAATTTGCCATCTGATCTAACTTCTGGAGGCAGTCAAAATGAGCCTTAGAATTCTTCCCTACCTTATTCCTGTGCTGAGATACAGGCTGCTCCAACCTGCTGTAAAATGCTTGATTTCGAGAGTGAGCGAAACTAATGAAAACATTGTTGGGGTAAAACCTAAAGGGAAAGACCTAGCACCAAATCCAATTTGCCATCTGATCTAACTTCTGGAGGCAGTCAAAATGAGCCTTAGAATTCTTCCCTACCTTATTCCTGTGCTGAGATACAGGCTGCTCCAACCTGCTGTAAAATGCTTGATTTGGAGAGTGAGCGAAACTAATGAAAACATTGTTGGGGTAAAACCTAAAGGGAAAGACCTAGCACCAAATCCAATTTGCCATCTGATCTAACTTCTGGAGGCAGTCAAAATGAGCCTTAGAATTCTTCCCTACCTTATTCCTGTGCTGAGATACAGGCTGCTCCAACCTGCTGTAAAATGCTTGATTTCGAGAGTGAGCGAAACTAATGAAAACATTGTTGGGGTAAAACCTAAAGGGAAAGACCTAGCACCAAATCCAATTTGCCATCTGATCTAACTTCTGGAGGCAGTCAAAATGATCCTTAGAATTCTTCCCTACCTTATTCCTGTGCTGAGATACAGGCTGCTCCAACCTGCTGTAAAATGCTTGATTTCGAGAGTGAGCGAAACTAATGAAAACATTGTTGGGGTAAAACCTAAAGGGAAAGACCTAGCACCAAATCCAATTTGCCATCTGATCTAACTTCTGGAGGCAGTCAAAATGATCCTTAGAATTCTTCCCTACCTTATTCCTGTGCTGAGATACAGGCTGCTCCAACCTGCTGTAAAATGCTTGATTTCGAGAGTGAGCGAAACTAATGAAAACATTGTTGGGGTAAAACCTAAAGGGAAAGACCTAGCACCAAATCCAATTTGCCATCTGCTCTAACTTCTGGAGGCAGTCAAAAGGAGCCTTAGAATTCTTCCCTACCTTATTCCTGTGCTGAGATACAGGCTGCTCCAACCTGCTGTAAAATGCTTGATTTCGAGAGTGAGCGAAACTAATGAAAACATTGTTGGGGTAAAACCTAAAGGGAAAGACCTAGCACCAAATCCAATTTGCCATCTGATCTAACTTCTGGAGGCAGTCAAAATGAGCCTTAGAATTCTTCCCTACCTTATTCCTGTGCTGAGATACAGGCTGCTCCAACCTGCTGTAAAATGCTTGATTTCGAGAGTGAGCGAAACTAATGAAAACATTGTTGGGGTAAAACCTAAAGGGAAAGACCTAGCACCAAATCCAATTTGCCATCAGATCTAACTTCTGGAGGCAGTCAAAATGAGCCTTTGAATTCTTCCCTACCTTATTCCTGTGCTGAGATACAGGCTGCTCCAACCTGCTGTAAAATGCTTGATTTCGAGAGTGAGCGAAACTAATGAAAACATTGTTGGGGTAAAACCTAAAGGGAAAGACCTAGCACCAAATCCAATTTGCCATCTGATCTAACTTCTGGAGGCAGTCAAAATGAGCCTTAGAATTCTTCCCTACCTTATTCCTGTGCTGAGATACAGGCTGCTCCAACCTGCTGTAAAATGCTTGATTTCGAGAGTGAGCGAAACTAATGAAAACATTGTTGGGGTAAAACCTAAAGGGAAAGACCTAGCACCAAATCCAATTTGCCATCTGATCTAACTTCTGGAGGCAGTCAAAATGAGCCTTAGAATTCTTCCCTACCTTATTCCTGTGCTGAGATACAGGCCGCTCCAACCTGCTGTAAAATGCTTGATTTCGAGAGTGAGCGAAACTAATGAAAACATTGTTGGGGTAAAACCTAAAGGGAAAGACCTAGCACCAAATCCAATTTGCCATCTGATCTAACTTCTGGAGGCAGTCAAAATGAGCCTTAGAATTCTTCCCTACCTTATTCCTGTGCTGAGATACAGGCTGCTCCAACCTGCTGTAAAATGCTTGATTTCGAGAGTGAGCGAAACTAATGAAAACATTGTTGGGGTAAAACCTAAAGGGAAAGACCTAGCACCAAATCCAATTTGCCATCTGATCTAACTTCTGGAGGCAGTCAAAATGAGCCTTAGAATTCTTCCCTACCTTATTCCTGTGCTGAGATACAGGCTGCTCCAACCTGCTGTAAAATGCTTGATTTCGAGAGTGAGCGAAACTAATGAAAACATTGTTGGGGTAAAACCTAAAGGGAAAGACCTAGCACCAAATCCAATTTGCCATCTGATCTAACTTCTGGAGGCAGTCAAAATGAGCCTTAGAATTCTTCCCTACCTTATTCCTGTGCTGAGATACAGGCTGCTCCAACCTGCTGTAAAATGCTTGATTTCGAGAGTGAGCGAAACTAATGAAAACATTGTTGGGGTAAAACCTAAAGGGAAAGACCTAGCACCAAATCCAATTTGCCATCTGATCTAACTTCTGGAGGCAGTCAAAATGAGCCTTAGAATTCTTCCCTACCTTATTCCTGTGCTGAGATACAGGCTGCTCCAACCTGCTGTAAAATGCTTGATTTCGAGAGTGAGCGAAACTAATGAAAACATTGTTGGGGTAAAACCTAAAGGGAAAGACCTAGCACCAAATCCAATTTGCCATCTGATCTAACTTCTGGAGGCAGTCAAAATGAGCCTTAGAATTCTTCCCTACCTTATTCCTGTGCTGAGATACAGGCTGCTCCAACCTGCTGTAAAATGCTTGATTTCGAGAGTGAGCGAAACTAATGAAAACATTGTTGGGGTAAAACCTAAAGGGAAAGACCTAGCACCAAATCCAATTTGCCATCTGATCTAACTTCTGGAGGCAGTCAAAATGAGCCTTAGAATTCTTCCCTACCTTATTCCTGTGCTGAGATACAGGCTGCTCCAACCTGCTGTAAAATGCTTGATTTCGAGAGTGAGCGAAACTAATGAAAACATTGTTGGGGTAAAACCTAAAGGGAAAGACCTAGCACCAAATCCAATTTGCCATCTGATCTAACTTCTGGAGGCAGTCAAAATGATCCTTAGAATTCTTCCCTACCTTATTCCTGTGCTGAGATACAGGCTGCTCCAACCTGCTGTAAAATGCTTGATTTCGAGAGTGAGCGAAACTAATGAAAACATTGTTGGGGTAAAACCTAAAGGGAAAGACCTAGCACCAAATCCAATTTGCCATCTGATCTAACTTCTGGAGGCAGTCAAAATGAGCCTTAGAATTCTTCCCTACCTTATTCCTGTGCTGAGATACAGGCTGCTCCAACCTGCTGTAAAATGCTTGATTTCGAGAGTGAGCGAAACTAATGAAAACATTGTTGGGGTAAAACCTAAAGGGAAAGACCTAGCACCAAATCCAATTTGCCATCTGATCTAACTTCTGGAGGCAGTCAAAATGATCCTTAGAATTCTTCCCTACCTTATTCCTGTGCTGAGATACAGGCTGCTCCAACCTGCTGTAAAATGCTTGATTTCGAGAGTGAGCGAAACTAATGAAAACATTGTTGGGGTAAAACCTAAAGGGAAAGACCTAGCACCAAATCCAATTTGCCATCTGATCTAACTTCTGGAGGCAGTCAAAATGATCCTTAGAATTCTTCCCTACCTTATTCCTGTGCTGAGATACAGGCTGCTCCAACCTGCTGTAAAATGCTTGATTTCGAGAGTGAGCGAAACTAATGAAAACATTGTTGGGGTAAAACCTAAAGGGAAAGACCTAGCACCAAATCCAATTTGCCATCTGATCTAACTTCTGGAGGCAGTCAAAATGAGCCTTAGAATTCTTCCCTACCTTATTCCTGTGCTGAGATACAGGCTGCTCCAACCTGCTGTAAAATGCTTGATTTCGAGAGTGAGCGAAACTAATGAAAACATTGTTGGGGTAAAACCTAAAGGGAAAGACCTAGCACCAAATCCAATTTGCCATCTGATCTAACTTCTGGAGGCAGTTAAAATGAGCCTTAGAATTCTTCCCTACCTTATTCCTGTGCTGAGATACAGGCTGCTCCAACCTGCTGTAAAATGCTTGATTTCGAGAGTGAGCGAAACTAATGAAAACATTGTTGGGGTAAAACCTAAAGGGAAAGACCTAGCACCAAATCCAATTTGCCATCTGATCTAACTTCTGGAGGCAGTCAAAATGATCCTTAGAATTCTTCCCTACCTTATTCCTGTGCTGAGATACAGGCTGCTCCAACCTGCTGTAAAATGCTTGATTTCGAGAGTGAGCGAAACTAATGAAAACATTGTTGGGGTAAAACCTAAAGGGAAAGACCTAGCACCAAATCCAATTTGCCATCTGATCTAACTTCTGGAGGCAGTCAAAATGAGCCTTAGAATTCTTCCCTACCTTATTCCTGTGCTGAGATACAGGCTGCTCCAACCTGCTGTCAAATGCTTGATTTCGAGAGTGAGCGAAACTAATGAAAACATTGTTGGGGTAAAACCTAAAGGGAAAGACCTAGCACCAAATCCAATTTGCCATCTGATCTAACTTCTGGAGGCAGTCAAAATGATCCTTAGAATTCTTCCCTACCTTATTCCTGTGCTGAGATACAGGCTGCTCCAACCTGCTGTAAAATGCTTGATTTCGAGAGTGAGCGAAACTAATGAAAACATTGTTGGGGTAAAACCTAAAGGGAAAGACCTAGCACCAAATCCAATTTGCCATCTGATCTAACTTCTGGAGGCAGTCAAAATGAGCCTTAGAATTCTTCCCTACCTTATTCCTGTGCTGAGATACAGGCTGCTCCAACCTGCTGTAAAATGCTTGATTTCGAGAGTGAGCGAAACTAATGAAAACATTGTTGGGGTAAAACCTAAAGGGAAAGACCTAGCACCAAATCCAATTTGCCATCTGATCTAACTTCTGGAGGCAGTCAAAATGAGCCTTAGAATTCTTCCCTACCTTATTCCTGTGCTGAGATACAGGCTGCTCCAACCTGCTGTAAAATGCTTGATTTCGAGAGTGAGCGAAACTAATGAAAACATTGTTGGGGTAAAACCTAAAGGGAAAGACCTAGCACCAAATCCAATTTGCCATCTGATCTAACTTCTGGAGGCAGTCAAAATGAGCCTTAGAATTCTTCCCTACCTTATTCCTGTGCTGAGATACAGGCTGCTCCAACCTGCTGTAAAATGCTTGATTTCGAGAGTGAGCGAAACTAATGAAAACATTGTTGGGGTAAAACCTAAAGGGAAAGACCTAGCACCAAATCCAATTTGCCATCTGATCTAACTTCTGGAGGCAGTCAAAATGATCCTTAGAATTCTTCCCTACCTTATTCCTGTGCTGAGATACAGGCTGCTCCAACCTGCTGTAAAATGCTTGATTTCGAGAGTGAGCGAAACTAATGAAAACATTGTTGGGGGTAAAACCTAAAGGGAAAGACCTAGCACCAAATCCAATTTGCCATCTGATCTAACTTCTGGAGGCAGTCAAAATGAGCCTTAGAATTCTTCCCTACCTTATTCCTGTGCTGAGATACAGGCTGCTCCAACCTGCTGTAAAATGCTTGATTCGAGAGTGAGCGAAACTAATGAAAACATTGTTGGGGTAAAACCTAAAGGGAAAGACCTAGCACCAAATCCAATTTGCCATCTGATCTAACTTCTGGAGGCAGTCAAAATGAGCCTTAGAATTCTTCCCTACCTTATTCCTGTGCTGAGATACAGGCTGCTCCAACCTGCTGTAAAATGCTTGATTTCGAGAGTGAGCGAAACTAATGAAAACATTGTTGGGGTAAAACCTAAAGGGAAAGACCTAGCACCAAATCCAATTTGCCATCTGATCTAACTTCTGGAGGCAGTCAAAATGAGCCTTAGAATTCTTCCCTACCTTATTCCTGTGCTGAGATACAGGCTGCTCCAACCTGCTGTAAAATGCTTGATTTCGAGAGTGAGCGAAACTAATGAAAACATTGTTGGGCTAAAACCTAAAGGGAAAGACCTAGCACCAAATCCAATTTGCCATCTGATCTAACTTCTGGAGGCAGTCAAAATGAGCCTTAGAATTCTTCCCTACCTTATTCCTGTGCTGAGATACAGGCTGCTCCAACCTGCTGTAAAATGCTTGATTTCGAGAGTGAGCGAAACTAATGAAAACATTGTTGGGGGTAAAACCTAAAGGGGAAAGACCTAGCACCAAATCCAATTTGCCATCTGATCTAACTTCTGGAGGCAGTCACAATGATCCTTAGAATTCTTCCCTACCTTATTCCTGTGCTGAGATACAGGCTGCTCCAACCTGCTGTAAAATGCTTGATTTCGAGAGTGAGCGAAACTAATGAAAACATTGTTGGGGTAAAACCTAAAGGGAAAGACCTAGCACCAAATCCAATTTGCCATCTGATCTAACTTCTGGAGGCAGTCAAAATGAGCCTTAGAATTCTTCCCCTACCTTATTCCTGTGCTGAGATACAGCTGCTCCAACCTGCTGTAAAATGCTTGATTTCGAGAGTGAGCGAAACTAATGAAAACATTGTTGGGGTAAAACCTAAAGGGAAAGACCTAGCACCAAATCCAATTTGCCATCTGATCTAACTTCTGGAGGCAGTCAAAATGAGCCTTAGAATTCTTCCCTACCTTAGTCCTGTGCTGAGATACAGGCTGCTCCAACCTGCTGTAAAATGCTTGATTTCGAGAGTGAGCGAAACTAATGAAAACATTGTTGGGGTAAAACCTAAAGGGAAAGACCTAGCACCAAATCCAATTTGCCATCTGATCTAACTTCTGGAGGCAGTCAAAATGAGCCTTAGAATTCTTCCCTACCTTATTCCTGTGCTGAGATACAGGCTGCTCCAACCTGCTGTAAAAATGCTTGATTTCGAGAGTGAGCGAAACTAATGAAAACATTGTTGGGGTAAAACCTAAAGGGAAAGACCTAGCACCAAATCCAATTTGCCATCTGATCTAACTTCTGGAGGCAGTCAAAATGAGCCTTAGAATTCTTCCCTACCTTATTCCTGTGCTGAGATACAGGCTGCTCCAACCTGCTGTAAAATGCTTGATTTCGAGAGTGAGCGAAACTAATGAAAACATTGTTGGGGTAAAACCTAAAGGGAAAGACCTAGCACCAAATCCAATTTGCCATCTGATCTAACTTCTGGAGGCAGTCAAAATGAGCCTTAGAATTCTTCCCTACCTTATTCCTGTGCTGAGATACAGGCTGCTCCAACCTGCTGTAAAATGCTTGATTTCGAGTAGTGAGCGAAACTAATGAAAACATTGTTGGGGTAAAACCTAAAGGGAAAGACCTAGCACCAAATCCAATTTGCCAATCTGATCTAACTTCTGGAGGCAGTCAAAATGAGCCTTAGAATTCTTCCCTACCTTATTCCTGTGCTGAGATACAGGCTGCTCCAACCTGCTGTAAAATGCTTGATTTCGAGAGTGAGCGAAACTAATGAAAACATTGTTGGGGTAAAACCTAAAGGGAAAGACCTAGCACCAAATCCAATTTGCCATCTGATCTAACTTCTGGAGGCAGTCAAAATGAGCCTTAGAATTCTTCCCTACCTTAGTCCTGTGCTGAGATACAGGCTGCTCCAACCTGCTGTAAAATGCTTGATTTCGAGAGTGAGCGAAACTAATGAAAACATTGTTGGGGTAAAACCTAAAGGGAAAGACCTAGCACCAAATCCAATTTGCCATCTGATCTAACTTCTGGAGGCAGTCAAAATGAGCCTTAGAATTCTTCCCTACCTTATTCCTGTGCTGAGATACAGGCTGCTCCAACCTGCTGTAAAATGCTTGATTTCGAGAGTGAGCGAAACTAATGAAAACATTGTTGGGGTAAAACCTAAAGGGAAAGACCTAGCACCAAATCCAATTTGCCATCTGATCTAACTTCTGGAGGCAGTCAAAATGAGCCTTAGAATTCTTCCCTACCTTATTCCTGTGCTGAGATACAGGCTGCTCCAACCTGCTGTAAAATGCTTGATTTCGAGAGTGAGCGAAACTAATGAAAACATTGTTGGGGTAAAACCTAAAGGGAAAGACCTAGCACCAAATCCAATTTGCCATCTGATCTAACTTCTGGAGGCAGTCAAAATGAGCCTTAGAATTCTTCCCTACCTTATTCCTGTGCTGAGATACAGGCTGCTCCAACCTGCTGTAAAATGCTTGATTTCGAGAGGGAGCGAAACTAATGAAAACATTGTTGGGGTAAAACCTAAAGGGAAAGACCTAGCACCAAATCCAATTTGCCCATCTGATCTAACTTCTGGAGGCAGTCAAAATGAGCCTTAGAATTCTTCCCTACCTTATTCCTGTGCTGAGATACAGGCTGCTCCAACCTGCTGTAAAATGCTTGATTTCGAGAGTGAGCGAAACTAATGAAAACATTGTTGGGGTAAAACCTAAAGGGAAAGACCTAGCACCAAATCCAATTTGCCATCTGATCTAACTTCTGGAGGCAGTCAAAATGAGCCTTAGAATTCTTCCCTACCTTATTCCTGTGCTGAGATACAGGCTGCTCCAACCTGCTGTAAAATGCTTGATTTCGAGAGGTGAGCGAAACTAATGAAAACATTGTTGGGGTAAAACCTAAAGGGAAAGACCTAGCACCAAATCCAATTTGCCATCTGATCTAACTTCTGGAGGGCAGTCAAAATGAGCCTTAGAATTCTTCCCTACCTTATTCCTGTGCTGAGATACAGGCTGCTCCAACCTGCTGTAAAATGCTTGATTTCGAGAGTGAGCGAAACTAATGAAAACATTGTTGGGGTAAAACCTAAAGGGAAAGACCTAGCACCAAATCCAATTTGCCATCTGATCTAACTTCTGGAGGCAGTCAAAATGAGCCTTAGAATTCTTCCCTACCTTATTCCTGTGCTGAGATACAGGCTGCTCCAACCTGCTGTAAAATGCTTGATTTCGAGAGTGAGCGAAACTAATGAAAACATTGTTGGGGTAAAACCTAAAGGGAAAGACCTAGCACCAAATCCAATTTGCCATCTGATCTAACTTCTGGAGGCAGTCAAAATGATCCTTTAGAATTCTTCCCTACCTTATTCCTGTGCTGAGATACAGGCTGCTCCAACCTGCTGTAAAATGCTTGATTTCGAGAGTGAGCGAAACTAATGAAAACATTGTTGGGGTAAAACCTAAAGGGAAAGACCTAGCACCAAATCCAATTTGCCATCTGATCTAACTTCTGGAGGCAGTCAAAATGAGCCTTAGAATTCTTCCCTACCTTATTCCTGTGCTGAGATACAGGCTGCTCCAACCTGCTGTAAAATGCTTGATTTCGAGAGTGAGCGAAACTAATGAAAACATTGTTGGGGTAAAACCTAAAGGGAAAGACCTAGCACCAAATCCAATTTGCCATCTGATCTAACTTCTGGAGGCAGTCAAAATGATCCTTAGAATTCTTCCCTACCTTATTCCCTGTGCTGAGATACAGGCTGCTCCAACCTGCTGTAAAATGCTTGATTTCGAGAGTGAGCGAAACTAATGAAAACATTGTTGGGGTAAAACCTAAAGGGAAAGACCTAGCACCAAATCCAATTTGCCATCTGATCTAACTTCTGGAGGCAGTCAAAATGAGCCTTAGAATTCTTCCCTACCTTATTCCTGTGCTGAGATACAGGCTGCTCCAACCTGCTGTAAAATGCTTGATTTCGAGAGTGAGCGAAACTAATGAAAACATTGTTGGGGTAAAACCTAAAGGGAAAGACCTAGCACCAAATCCAATTTGCCCATCTGATCTAACTTCTGGAGGCAGTCAAAATGATCCTTAGAATTCTTCCCTACCTTATTCCTGTGCTGAGATACAGGCTGCTCCAACCTGCTGTAAAATGCTTGATTTCGAGAGTGAGCGAAACTAATGAAAACATTGTTGGGGTAAAACCTAAAGGGAAAGACCTAGCACCAAATCCAATTTGCCATCTGATCTAACTTCTGGAGGCAGTCAAAATGAGCCTTAGAATTCTTCCCTACCTTATTCCTGTGCTGAGATACAGGCTGCTCCAACCTGCTGTAAAAATGCTTGATTTCGAGAGTGAGCGAAACTAATGAAAACATTGTTGGGGTAAAACCTAAAGGGAAAGACCTAGCACCAAATCCAATTTGCCATCTGATCTAACTTCTGGAGGCAGTCAAAATGAGCCTTAGAATTCTTCCCTACCTTATTCCTGTGCTGAGATACAGGCTGCTCCAACCTGCTGTAAAATGCTTGATTTCGAGAGTGAGCGAAACTAATGAAAACATTGTTGGGGTAAAACCTAAAGGGAAAGACCTAGCACCAAATCCAATTTGCCATCTGATCTAACTTCTGGAGGCAGTCAAAATGATCCTTAGAATTCTTCCCTACCTTATTCCTGTGCTGAGATACAGGCTGCTCCAACCTGCTGTAAAATGCTTGATTTCGAGAGTGAGCGAAACTAATGAAAACATTGTTGGGGTAAAACCTAAAGGGAAAGACCTAGCACCAAATCCAATTTGCCATCTGATCTAACTTCTGGAGGCAGTCAAAATGAGCCTTAGAATTCTTCCCTACCTTATTCCTGTGCTGAGATACAGGCTGCTCCAACCTGCTGTAAAATGCTTGATTTCGAGAGTGAGCGAAACTAATGAAAACATTGTTGGGGTAAAACCTAAAGGGAAAGACCTAGCACCAAATCCAATTTGCCATCTGATCTAACTTCTGGAGGCAGTCAAAATGAGCCTTTGAATTCTTCCCTACCTTATTCCTGTGCTGAGATACAGGCTGCTCCAACCTGCTGTAAAATGCTTGATTTCGAGAGTGAGCGAAACTAATGAAAACATTGTTGGGGTAAAACCTAAAGGGAAAGACCTAGCACCAAATCCAATTTGCCATCTGATCTAACTTCTGGAGGCAGTCAAAATGAGCCTTAGAATTCTTCCCTACCTTATTCCTGTGCTGAGATACAGGCTGCTCCAACCTGCTGTAAAATGCTTGATTTCGAGAGTGAGCGAAACTAATGAAAACATTGTTGGGGTAAAACCTAAAGGGAAAGACCTAGCACCAAATCCAATTTGCCATCTGATCTAACTTCTGGAGGCAGTCAAAATGAGCCTTAGAATTCTTCCCTACCTTATTCCTGTGCTGAGATACAGGCTGCTCCAACCTGCTGTAAAATGCTTGATTTCGAGAGTGAGCGAAACTAATGAAAACATTGTTGGGGGGTAAAACCTAAAGGGAAAGACCTAGCACCAAATCCCAATTTGCCATCTGATCTAACTTCTGGAGGCAGTCAAAATGAGCCTTAGAATTCTTCCCTACCTTATTCCTGTGCTGAGATACAGGCTGCTCCAACCTGCTGTAAAATGCTTGATTTCGAGAGTGAGGCGAAACTAATGAAAACATTGTTGGGGTAAAAACCTAAAGGGAAAGACCTAGCACCAAATCCAATTTGCCATCTGATCTAACTTCTGGAGGCAGTCAAAATGAGCCTTAGAATTCTTCCCTACCTTATTCCTGTGCTGAGATACAGGCTGCTCCAACCTGCTGTAAAAATGCTTGATTTCGAGAGTGAGCGAAACTAATGAAAACATTGTTGGGGTAAAACCTAAAGGGAAAGACCTAGCACCAAATCCAATTTGCCATCTGATCTAACTTCTGGAGGCAGTCAAAATGAGCCTTAGAATTCTTCCCTACCTTATTCCTGTGCTGAGATACAGGCTGCTCCAACCTGCTGTAAAATGCTTGATTTCGAGAGTGAGCGAAACTAATGAAAACATTGTTGGGGTAAAACCTAAAGGGAAAGACCTAGCACCAAATCCAATTTGCCATCTGATCTAACTTCTGGAGGCAGTCCAAAATGAGCCTTAGAATTCTTCCCTACCTTATTCCTGTGCTGAGATACAGGCTGCTCCAACCTGCTGTAAAATGCTTGATTTCGAGAGTGAGCGAAACTAATGAAAACATTGTTGGGGTAAAACCTAAAGGGAAAGACCTAGCACCAAATCCAATTTGCCATCTGATCTAACTTCTGGAGGCAGTCAAAATGAGCCTTAGAATTCTTCCCTACCTTATTCCTGTGCTGAGATACAGGCTGCTCCAACCTGCTGTAAAATGCTTGATTTCGAGGAGTGAGCGAAACTAATGAAAACATTGTTGGGGTAAAACCTAAAGGGAAAGACCTAGCACCAAATCCAATTTGCCATCTGATCTAACTTCTGGAGGCAGTCAAAATGAGCCTTAGAATTCTTCCCTACCTTATTCCTGTGCTGAGATACAGGCTGCTCCAACCTGCTGTAAAATGCTTGATTTCGAGAGTGAGCGAAACTAATGAAAACATTGTTGGGGTAAAACCTAAAGGGAAAGACCTAGCACCAAATCCAATTTGCCATCTGATCTAACTTCTGGAGGCAGTCAAAATGAGCCTTAGAATTCTTCCCTACCTTATTCCTGTGCTGAGATACAGGCTGCTCCAACCTGCTGTAAAATGCTTGATTTCGAGAGTGAGCGAAACTAATGAAAACATTGTTGGGGTAAAACCTAAAGGGAAAGACCTAGCACCAAATCCAATTTGCCATCTGATCTAACTTCTGGAGGCAGTCAAAATGAGCCTTAGAATTCTTCCCTACCTTATTCCTGTGCTGAGATACAGGCTGCTCCAACCTGCTGTAAAATGCTTGATTTCGAGAGTGAGCGAAACTAATGAAAACATTGTTGGGGTAAAACCTAAAGGGAAAGACCTAGCACCAAATCCAATTTGCCATCTGATCTAACTTCTGGAGGCAGTCAAAATGAGCCTTAGAATTCTTCCCTACCTTATTCCTGTGCTGAGATACAGGCTGCTCCAACCTGCTGTAAAATGCTTGATTTCGAGAGTGAGCGAAACTAATGAAAACATTGTTGGGGTATAAACCTAAAGGGAAAGACCTAGCACCAAATCCAATTTGCCATCTGATCTAACTTCTGGAGGCAGTCAAAATGAGCCTTAGAATTCTTCCCTACCTTATTCCTGTGCTGAGATACAGGCTGCTCCAACCTGCTGTAAAATGCTTGATTTCGAGAGTGAGCGAAACTAATGAAAACATTGTTGGGGTAAAACCTAAAGGGAAAGACCCTAGCACCAAATCCAATTTGCCATCTGATCTAACTTCTGGAGGCAGTCAAATGAGCCTTAGAATTCTTCCCTACCTTATTCCTGTGCTGAGATACAGGCTGCTCCAACCTGCTGTAAAATGCTTGATTTCGAGAGTGAGCGAAACTAATGAAAACATTGTTGGGGTAAAACCTAAAGGGAAAGACCTAGCACCAAATCCAATTTGCCATCTGATCTAACTTCTGGAGGCAGTCAAAATGAGCCTTAGAATTCTTCCCTACCTTATTCCTGTGCTGAGATACAGGCTGCTCCAACCTGCTGTAAAATGCTTGATTTCGAGAGTGAGCGAAACTAATGAAAACATTGTTGGGGTAAAACCTAAAGGGAAAGACCTAGCACCAAATCCAATTTGCCATCTGATCTAACTTCTGGAGGCAGTCAAAATGATCCTTAGAATTCTTCCCTACCTTATTCCTGTGCTGAGATACAGGCTGCTCCAACCTGCTGTAAAATGCTTGATTTCGAGAGTGAGCGAAACTAATGAAAACATTGTTGGGGTACAACCTAAGGGAAAGACCTAGCACCAAATCCAATTTGCCATCTGATCTAACTTCTGGAGGCAGTCAAAATGAGCCTTAGAATTCTTCCCTACCTTATTCCTGTGCTGAGATACAGGCTGCTCAACCTGCTGTAAAATGCTTGATTTCGAGAGTGAGCGAAACTAATGAAAACATTGTTGGGGTAAAACCTACAGGGAAAGACCTAGCACCAAATCCAATTTGCCATCTGATCTAACTTCTGGAGGCAGTCAAAATGAGCCTTAGAATTCTTCCCTACCTTATTCCTGTGCTGAGATACAGGAATGCTTGATTTCGAGAGTGAGCGAAACTAATGAAAACATTGTTGGGGTAAAACCTACAGGGAAAGACCTAGCACCAAATCCAATTTGCCATCTGATCTAACTTCTGGAGGCAGTCAAAATGAGCCTTAGAATTCTTCCCTACCTTATTCCTGTGCTGAGATACAGGCTGCTCCAACCTGCTGTAAAATGCTTGATTTCGAGAGTGAGCGAAACTAATGAAAACATTGTTGGGGTAAAACCTAAAGGGAAAGACCTAGCACCAAATCCAATTTGCCATCTGATCTAACTTCTGGAGGCAGTCAAAATGATCCTTAGAATTCTTCCCTACCTTATTCCTGTGCTGAGATACAGGCTGCTCCAACCTGCTGTAAAATGCTTGATTTCGAGAGTGAGCGAAACTAATGAAAACATTGTTGGGGTAAAACCTACAGGGAAAGACCTAGCACCAAATCCAATTTGCCATCTGATCTAACTTCTGGAGGCAGTCAAAATGAGCCTTAGAATTCTTCCCTACCTTATTCCTGTGCTGAGATACAGGCTGCTCCAACCTGCTGTAAAATGCTTGATTTCGAGAGTGAGCGAAACTAATGAAAACATTGTTGGGGTAAAACCTACAGGGAAAGACCTAGCACCAAATCCAATTTGCCATCTGATCTAACTTCTGGAGGCAGTCAAAATGAGCCTTAGAATTCTTCCCTACCTTATTCCTGTGCTGAGATACAGGCTGCTCCAACCTGCTGTAAAATGCTTGATTTCGAGAGTGAGCGAAACTAATGAAAACATTGTTGGGGTAAAACCTAAAGGGAAAGACCTAGCACCAAATCCAATTTGCCATCTGATCTAACTTCTGGAGGCAGTCAAAATGAGCCTTAGAATTCTTCCCTACCTTATTCCTGTGCTGAGATACAGGCTGCTCCAACCTGCTGTAAAATGCTTGATTTGGAGAGTGAGCGAAACTAATGAAAACATTGTTGGGGTAAAACCTAAAGGGAAAGACCTAGCACCAAATCCAATTTGCCATCTGATCTAACTTCTGGAGGCAGTCAAAATGAGCCTTAGAATTCTTCCCTACCTTATTCCTGTGCTGAGATACAGGCTGCTCCAACCTGCTGTAAAATGCTTGATTTGGAGAGTGAGCGAAACTAATGAAAACATTGTTGGGGTAAAACCTAAAGGGAAAGACCTAGCACCAAATCCAATTTGCCATCTGATCTAACTTCTGGAGGCAGTCAAAATGATCCTTAGAATTCTTCCCTACCTTATTCCTGTGCTGAGATACAGGCTGCTCCAACCTGCTGTAAAATGCTTGATTTCGAGAGTGAGCGAAACTAATGAAAACATTGTTGGGGTAAAACCTAAAGGGAAAGACCTAGCACCAAATCCAATTTGCCATCTGATCTAACTTCTGGAGGCAGTCAAAATGAGCCTTAGAATTCTTCCCTACCTTATTCCTGTGCTGAGATACAGGCTGCTCCAACCTGCTGTAAAATGCTTGATTTGGAGAGTGAGCGAAACTAATGAAAACATTGTTGGGGTAAAACCTAAAGGGAAAGACCTAGCACCAAATCCAATTTGCCATCTGATCTAACTTCTGGAGGCAGTCAAAATGAGCCTTAGAATTCTTCCCTACCTTATTCCTGTGCTGAGATACAGGCTGCTCCAATCTGCTGTAAAATGCTTGATTTCGAGAGTGAGCGAAACTAATGAAAACATTGTTGGGGTAAAACCTAAAGGGAAAGACCTAGCACCAAATCCAATTTGCCATCTGATCTAACTTCTGGAGGCAGTCAAAATGATCCTTAGAATTCTTCCCTACCTTATTCCTGTGCTGAGATACAGGCTGCTCCAACCTGCTGTAAAATGCTTGATTTCGAGAGTGAGCGAAACTAATGAAAACATTGTTGGGGTAAAACCTAAAGGGAAAGACCTAGCACCAAATCCAATTTGCCATCTGATCTAACTTCTGGAGGCAGTCAAAATGAGCCTTAGAATTCTTCCCTACCTTATTCCTGTGCTGAGATACAGGCTGCTCCAACCTGCTGTAAAATGCTTGATTTCGAGAGTGAGCGAAACTAATGAAAACATTGTTGGGGTAAAACCTAAAGGGAAAGACCTAGCACCAAATCCAATTTGCCATCTGATCTAACTTCTGGAGGCAGTCAAAATGAGCCTTAGAATTCTTCCCTACCTTATTCCTGTGCTGAGATACAGGCTGCTCCAACCTGCTGTAAAATGCTTGATTTCGAGAGTGAGCGAAACTAATGAAAACATTGTTGGGGTAAAACCTAAAGGGAAAGACCTAGCACCAAATCCAATTTGCCATCTGATCTAACTTCTGGAGGCAGTCAAAATGATCCTTAGAATTCTTCCCTACCTTATTCCTGTGCTGAGATACAGGCTGCTCCAACCTGCTGTAAAATGCTTGATTTCGAGAGTGAGCGAAACTAATGAAAACATTGTTGGGGTAAAACCTAAAGGGAAAGACCTAGCACCAAATCCAATTTGCCATCTGATCTAACTTCTGGAGGCAGTCAAAATGAGCCTTAGAATTCTTCCCTACCTTATTCCTGTGCTGAGATACAGGCTGCTCCAACCTGCTGTAAAATGCTTGATTTCGAGAGTGAGCGAAACTAATGAAAACATTGTTGGGGTAAAACCTACAGGGAAAGACCTAGCACCAAATCCAATTTGCCATCTGATCTAACTTCTGGAGGCAGTCAAAATGAGCCTTAGAATTCTTCCCTACCTTATTCCTGTGCTGAGATACAGGCTGCTCCAACCTGCTGTAAAATGCTTGATTTCGAGAGTGAGCGAAACTAATGAAAACATTGTTGGGGTAAAACCTAAAGGGAAAGACCTAGCACCAAATCCAATTTGCCATCTGATCTAACTTCTGGAGGCAGTCAAAATGAGCCTTAGAATTCTTCCCTACCTTATTCCTGTGCTGAGATACAGGCTGCTCCAACCTGCTGTAAAATGCTTGATTTCGAGAGTGAGCGAAACTAATGAAAACATTGTTGGGGTAAAACCTAAAGGGAAAGACCTAGCACCAAATCCAATTTGCCATCTGATCTAACTTCTGGAGGCAGTCAAAATGAGCCTTAGAATTCTTCCCTACCTTATTCCTGTGCTGAGATACAGGCTGCTCCAACCTGCTGTAAAATGCTTGATTTCGAGAGTGAGCGAAACTAATGAAAACATTGTTGGGGTAAAACCTAAAGGGAAAGACCTAGCACCAAATCCAATTTGCCATCTGATCTAACTTCTGGAGGCAGTCAAAATGAGCCTTAGAATTCTTCCCTACCTTATTCCTGTGCTGAGATACAGGCTGCTCCAACCTGCTGTAAAATGCTTGATTTCGAGAGTGAGCGAAACTAATGAAAAGATTGTTGGGGTAAAACCTAAAGGGAAAGACCTAGCACCAAATCCAATTTGCCATCTGATCTAACTTCTGGAGGCAGTCAAAATGAGCCTTAGAATTCTTCCCTACCTTATTCCTGTGCTGAGATACAGGCTGCTCCAACCTGCTGTAAAATGCTTGATTTCGAGAGTGAGCGAAACTAATGAAAACATTGTTGGGGTAAAACCTAAAGGGAAAGACCTAGCACCAAATCCAATTTGCCATCTGATCTAACTTCTGGAGGCAGTCAAAATGAGCCTTAGAATTCTTCCCTACCTTATTCCTGTGCTGAGATACAGGCTGCTCCAACCTGCTGTAAAATGCTTGATTTGGAGAGTGAGCGAAACTAATGAAAACATTGTTGGGGTAAAACCTAAAGGGAAAGACCTAGCACCAAATCCAATTTGCCATCTGATCTAACTTCTGGAGGCAGTCAAAATGAGCCTTAGAATTCTTCCCTACCTTATTCCTGTGCTGAGATACAGGCTGCTCCAACCTGCTGTAAAATGCTTGATTTCGAGAGTGAGCGAAACTAATGAAAAGATTGTTGGGGTAAAACCTAAAGGGAAAGACCTAGCACCAAATCCAATTTGCCATCTGATCTAACTTCTGGAGGCAGTCAAAATGAGCCTTAGAATTCTTCCCTACCTTATTCCTGTGCTGAGATACAGGCTGCTCCAACCTGCTGTAAAATGCTTGATTTCGAGAGTGAGCGAAACTAATGAAAACATTGTTGGGGTAAAACCTAAAGGGAAAGACCTAGCACCAAATCCAATTTGCCATCTGATCTAACTTCTGGAGGCAGTCAAAATGATCCTTAGAATTCTTCCCTACCTTATTCCTGTGCTGAGATACAGGCTGCTCCAACCTGCTGTAAAATGCTTGATTTCGAGAGTGAGCGAAACTAATGAAAACATTGTTGGGGTAAAACCTAAAGGGAAAGACCTAGCACCAAATCCAATTTGCCATCTGATCTAACTTCTGGAGGCAGTCAAAATGAGCCTTAGAATTCTTCCCTACCTTATTCCTGTGCTGAGATACAGGCTGCTCCAATCTGCTGTAAAATGCTTGATTTCGAGAGTGAGCGAAACTAATGAAAACATTGTTGGGGTAAAACCTAAAGGGAAAGACCTAGCACCAAATCCAATTTGCCATCTGATCTAACTTCTGGAGGCAGTCAAAATGATCCTTAGAATTCTTCCCTACCTTATTCCTGTGCTGAGATACAGGCTGCTCCAACCTGCTGTAAAATGCTTGATTTCGAGAGTGAGCGAAACTAATGAAAACATTGTTGGGGTAAAACCTAAAGGGAAAGACCTAGCACCAAATCCAATTTGCCATCTGATCTAACTTCTGGAGGCAGTCAAAATGATCCTTAGAATTCTTCCCTACCTTATTCCTGTGCTGAGATACAGGCTGCTCCAACCTGCTGTAAAATGCTTGATTTCGAGAGTGAGCGAAACTAATGAAAACATTGTTGGGGTAAAACCTAAAGGGAAAGACCTAGCACCAAATCCAATTTGCCATCTGATCTAACTTCTGGAGGCAGTCAAAATGAGCCTTAGAATTCTTCCCTACCTTATTCCTGTGCTGAGATACAGGCTGCTCCAACCTGCTGTAAAATGCTTGATTTCGAGAGTGAGCGAAACTAATGAAAACATTGTTGGGGTAAAACCTAAAGGGAAAGACCTAGCACCAAATCCAATTTGCCATCTGATCTAACTTCTGGAGGCAGTCAAAATGATCCTTAGAATTCTTCCCTACCTTATTCCTGTGCTGAGATACAGGCTGCTCCAACCTGCTGTAAAATGCTTGATTTCGAGAGTGAGCGAAACTAATGAAAACATTGTTGGGGTAAAACCTAAAGGGAAAGACCTAGCACCAAATCCAATTTGCCATCTGATCTAACTTCTGGAGGCAGTCAAAATGAGCCTTAGAATTCTTCCCTACCTTATTCCTGTGCTGAGATACAGGCTGCTCCAACCTGCTGTAAAATGCTTGATTTCGAGAGTGAGCGAAACTAATGAAAACATTGTTGGGGTAAAACCTAAAGGGAAAGACCTAGCACCAAATCCAATTTGCCATCTGATCTAACTTCTGGAGGCAGTCAAAATGAGCCTTAGAATTCTTCCCTACCTTATTCCTGTGCTGAGATACAGGCTGCTCCAACCTGCTGTAAAATGCTTGATTTCGAGAGTGAGCGAAACTAATGAAAACATTGTTGGGGTAAAACCTAAAGGGAAAGACCTAGCACCAAATCCAATTTGCCATCTGATCTAACTTCTGGAGGCAGTCAAAATGAGCCTTAGAATTCTTCCCTACCTTATTCCTGTGCTGAGATACAGGCTGCTCCAACCTGCTGTAAAATGCTTGATTTCGAGAGTGAGCGAAACTAATGAAAACATTGTTGGGGTAAAACCTAAAGGGAAAGACCTAGCACCAAATCCAATTTGCCATCTGATCTAACTTCTGGAGGCAGTCAAAATGAGCCTTAGAATTCTTCCCTACCTTATTCCTGTGCTGAGATACAGGCTGCTCCAACCTGCTGTAAAATGCTTGATTTCGAGAGTGAGCGAAACTAATGAAAACATTGTTGGGGTAAAACCTAAAGGGAAAGACCTAGCACCAAATCCAATTTGCCATCTGATCTAACTTCTGGAGGCAGTCAAAATGAGCCTTAGAATTCTTCCCTACCTTATTCCTGTGCTGAGATACAGGCTGCTCCAACCTGCTGTAAAATGCTTGATTTCGAGAGTGAGCGAAACTAATGAAAAGATTGTTGGGGTAAAACCTAAAGGGAAAGACCTAGCACCAAATCCAATTTGCCATCTGATCTAACTTCTGGAGGCAGTCAAAATGAGCCTTAGAATTCTTCCCTACCTTATTCCTGTGCTGAGATACAGGCTGCTCCAACCTGCTGTAAAATGCTTGATTTCGAGAGTGAGCGAAACTAATGAAAAGATTGTTGGGGTAAAACCTAAAGGGAAAGACCTAGCACCAAATCCAATTTGCCATCTGATCTAACTTCTGGAGGCAGTCAAAATGAGCCTTAGAATTCTTCCCTACCTTATTCCTGTGCTGAGATACAGGCTGCTCCAACCTGCTGTAAAATGCTTGATTTGGAGAGTGAGCGAAACTAATGAAAACATTGTTGGGGTAAAACCTAAAGGGAAAGACCTAGCACCAAATCCAATTTGCCATCTGATCTAACTTCTGGAGGCAGTCAAAATGAGCCTTAGAATTCTTCCCTACCTTATTCCTGTGCTGAGATACAGGCTGCTCCAATCTGCTGTAAAATGCTTGATTTCGAGAGTGAGCGAAACTAATGAAAACATTGTTGGGGTAAAACCTAAAGGGAAAGACCTAGCACCAAATCCAATTTGCCATCTGATCTAACTTCTGGAGGCAGTCAAAATGATCCTTAGAATTCTTCCCTACCTTATTCCTGTGCTGAGATACAGGCTGCTCCAACCTGCTGTAAAATGCTTGATTTCGAGAGTGAGCGAAACTAATGAAAACATTGTTGGGGTAAAACCTAAAGGGAAAGACCTAGCACCAAATCCAATTTGCCATCTGATCTAACTTCTGGAGGCAGTCAAAATGAGCCTTAGAATTCTTCCCTACCTTATTCCTGTGCTGAGATACAGGCTGCTCCAACCTGCTGTAAAATGCTTGATTTCGAGAGTGAGCGAAACTAATGAAAACATTGTTGGGGTAAAACCTAAAGGGAAAGACCTAGCACCAAATCGAATTTGCCATCTGATCTAACTTCTGGAGGCAGTCAAAATGATCCTTAGAATTCTTCCCTACCTTATTCCTGCGCTGAGATACAGGCTGCTCCAACCTGCTGTAAAATGCTTGATTTCGAGAGTGAGCGAAACTAATGAAAACATTGTTGGGGTAAAACCTAAAGGGAAAGACCTAGCACCAAATCCAATTTGCCATCTGATCTAACTTCTGGAGGCAGTCAAAATGAGCCTTAGAATTCTTCCCTACCTTATTCCTGTGCTGAGATACAGGCTGCTCCAACCTGCTGTAAAATGCTTGATTTCGAGAGTGAGCGAAACTAATGAAAACATTGTTGGGGTAAAACCTAAAGGGAAAGACCTAGCACCAAATCCAATTTGCCATCTGATCTAACTTCTGGAGGCAGTCAAAATGAGCCTTAGAATTCTTCCCTACCTTATTCCTGTGCTGAGATACAGGCTGCTCCAACCTGCTGTAAAATGCTTGATTTCGAGAGTGAGCGAAACTAATGAAAACATTGTTGGGGTAAAACCTAAAGGGAAAGACCTAGCACCAAATCCAATTTGCCATCTGATCTAACTTCTGGAGGCAGTCAAAATGAGCCTTAGAATTCTTCCCTACCTTATTCCTGTGCTGAGATACAGGCTGCTCCAACCTGCTGTAAAATGCTTGATTTCGAGAGTGAGCGAAACTAATGAAAACATTGTTGGGGTAAAACCTAAAGGGAAAGACCTAGCACCAAATCCAATTTGCCATCTGATCTAACTTCTGGAGGCAGTCAAAATGAGCCTTAGAATTCTTCCCTACCTTATTCCTGTGCTGAGATACAGGCTGCTCCAACCTGCTGTAAAATGCTTGATTTCGAGAGTGAGCGAAACTAATGAAAACATTGTTGGGGTA
The DNA here is from genome assembly GCF_026170545.1 of Melanerpes formicivorus. Lineage (NCBI taxonomy): Eukaryota > Metazoa > Chordata > Aves > Piciformes > Picidae > Melanerpes > Melanerpes formicivorus. The sequence goes on along the minus strand of NW_027143490.1, from coordinate 19,059 downwards.
AAACCTAAAGGGAAAGACCTAGCACCAAATCCAATTTGCCATCTGATCTAACTTCTGGAGGCAGTCAAAATGAGCCTTAGAATTCTTCCCTACCTTATTCCTGTGCTGAGATACAGGCTGCTCCAACCTGCTGTAAAATGCTTGATTTCGAGAGTGAGCGAAACTAATGAAAACATTGTTGGGGTAAAACCTAAAGGGAAAGACCTAGCACCAAATCCAATTTGCCATCTGATCTAACTTCTGGAGGCAGTCAAAATGAGCCTTAGAATTCTTCCCTACCTTATTCCTGTGCTGAGATACAGGCTGCTCCAACCTGCTGTAAAATGCTTGATTTCGAGAGTGAGCGAAACTAATGAAAACATTGTTGGGGTAAAACCTAAAGGGAAAGACCTAGCACCAAATCCAATTTGCCATCTGATCTAACTTCTGGAGGCAGTCAAAATGATCCTTAGAATTCTTCCCTACCTTATTCCTGTGCTGAGATACAGGCTGCTCCAACCTGCTGTAAAATGCTTGATTTCGAGAGTGAGCGAAACTAATGAAAACATTGTTGGGGTAAAACCTAAAGGGAAAGACCTAGCACCAAATCCAATTTGCCATCTGATCTAACTTCTGGAGGCAGTCAAAATGAGCCTTAGAATTCTTCCCTACCTTATTCCTGTGCTGAGATACAGGCTGCTCCAACCTGCTGTAAAATGCTTGATTTCGAGAGTGAGCGAAACTAATGAAAACATTGTTGGGGTAAAACCTAAAGGGAAAGACCTAGCACCAAATCCAATTTGCCATCTGATCTAACTTCTGGAGGCAGTCAAAATGAGCCTTAGAATTCTTCCCTACCTTATTCCTGTGCTGAGATACAGGCTGCTCCAACCTGCTGTAAAATGCTTGATTTCGAGAGTGAGCGAAACTAATGAAAACATTGTTGGGGTAAAACCTAAAGGGAAAGACCTAGCACCAAATCCAATTTGCCATCTGATCTAACTTCTGGAGGCAGTCAAAATGAGCCTTAGAATTCTTCCCTACCTTATTCCTGTGCTGAGATACAGGCTGCTCCAACCTGCTGTAAAATGCTTGATTTCGAGAGTGAGCGAAACTAATGAAAACATTGTTGGGGTAAAACCTAAAGGGAAAGACCTAGCACCAAATCCAATTTGCCATCTGATCTAACTTCTGGAGGCAGTCAAAATGAGCCTTAGAATTCTTCCCTACCTTATTCCTGTGCTGAGATACAGGCTGCTCCAACCTGCTGTAAAATGCTTGATTTCGAGAGTGAGCGAAACTAATGAAAACATTGTTGGGGTAAAACCTAAAGGGAAAGACCTAGCACCAAATCCAATTTGCCATCTGATCTAACTTCTGGAGGCAGTCAAAATGAGCCTTAGAATTCTTCCCTACCTTATTCCTGTGCTGAGATACAGGCTGCTCCAACCTGCTGTAAAATGCTTGATTTCGAGAGTGAGCGAAACTAATGAAAACATTGTTGGGGTAAAACCTAAAGGGAAAGACCTAGCACCAAATCCAATTTGCCATCTGATCTAACTTCTGGAGGCAGTCAAAATGATCCTTAGAATTCTTCCCTACCTTATTCCTGTGCTGAGATACAGGCTGCTCCAACCTGCTGTAAAATGCTTGATTTCGAGAGTGAGCGAAACTAATGAAAACATTGTTGGGGTAAAACCTAAAGGGAAAGACCTAGCACCAAATCCAATTTGCCATCTGATCTAACTTCTGGAGGCAGTCAAAATGAGCCTTAGAATTCTTCCCTACCTTATTCCTGTGCTGAGATACAGGCTGCTCCAACCTGCTGTAAAATGCTTGATTTCGAGAGTGAGCGAAACTAATGAAAACATTGTTGGGGTAAAACCTAAAGGGAAAGACCTAGCACCAAATCCAATTTGCCATCTGATCTAACTTCTGGAGGCAGTCAAAATGAGCCTTAGAATTCTTCCCTACCTTATTCCTGTGCTGAGATACAGGCTGCTCCAACCTGCTGTAAAATGCTTGATTTCGAGAGTGAGCGAAACTAATGAAAACATTGTTGGGGTAAAACCTAAAGGGAAAGACCTAGCACCAAATCCAATTTGCCATCTGATCTAACTTCTGGAGGCAGTCAAAATGAGCCTTAGAATTCTTCCCTACCTTATTCCTGTGCTGAGATACAGGCTGCTCCAACCTGCTGTAAAATGCTTGATTTCGAGAGTGAGCGAAACTAATGAAAACATTGTTGGGGTAAAACCTAAAGGGAAAGACCTAGCACCAAATCCAATTTGCCATCTGATCTAACTTCTGGAGGCAGTCAAAATGAGCCTTAGAATTCTTCCCTACCTTATTCCTGTGCTGAGATACAGGCTGCTCCAACCTGCTGTAAAATGCTTGATTTCGAGAGTGAGCGAAACTAATGAAAACATTGTTGGGGTAAAACCTAAAGGGAAAGACCTAGCACCAAATCCAATTTGCCATCTGATCTAACTTCTGGAGGCAGTCAAAATGAGCCTTAGAATTCTTCCCTACCTTATTCCTGTGCTGAGATACAGGCTGCTCCAACCTGCTGTAAAATGCTTGATTTGGAGAGTGAGCGAAACTAATGAAAACATTGTTGGGGTAAAACCTAAAGGGAAAGACCTAGCACCAAATCCAATTTGCCATCTGATCTAACTTCTGGAGGCAGTCAAAATGAGCCTTAGAATTCTTCCCTACCTTATTCCTGTGCTGAGATACAGGCTGCTCCAACCTGCTGTAAAATGCTTGATTTCGAGAGTGAGCGAAACTAATGAAAACATTGTTGGGGTAAAACCTAAAGGGAAAGACCTAGCACCAAATCCAATTTGCCATCTGATCTAACTTCTGGAGGCAGTCAAAATGAGCCTTAGAATTCTTCCCTACCTTATTCCTGTGCTGAGATACAGGCTGCTCCAACCTGCTGTAAAATGCTTGATTTCGAGAGTGAGCGAAACTAATGAAAACATTGTTGGGGTAAAACCTAAAGGGAAAGACCTAGCACCAAATCCAATTTGCCATCTGATCTAACTTCTGGAGGCAGTCAAAATGAGCCTTAGAATTCTTCCCTACCTTATTCCTGTGCTGAGATACAGGCTGCTCCAACCTGCTGTAAAATGCTTGATTTCGAGAGTGAGCGAAACTAATGAAAACATTGTTGGGGTAAAACCTAAAGGGAAAGACCTAGCACCAAATCCAATTTGCCATCTGATCTAACTTCTGGAGGCAGTCAAAATGAGCCTTAGAATTCTTCCCTACCTTATTCCTGTGCTGAGATACAGGCTGCTCCAACCTGCTGTAAAATGCTTGATTTCGAGAGTGAGCGAAACTAATGAAAACATTGTTGGAGTAAAACCTAAAGGGAAAGACCTAGCACCAAATCCAATTTGCCATCTGATCTAACTTCTGGAGGCAGTCACAATGATCCTTAGAATTCTTCCCTACCTTATTCCTGTGCTGAGATACAGGCTGCTCCAACCTGCTGTAAAATGCTTGATTTCGAGAGTGAGCGAAACTAATGAAAACATTGTTGGGGTAAAACCTAAAGGGAAAGACCTAGCACCAAATCCAATTTGCCATCTGATCTAACTTCTGGAGGCAGTCAAAATGAGCCTTAGAATTCTTCCCTACCTTATTCCTGTGCTGAGATACAGGCTGCTCCAACCTGCTGTAAAATGCTTGATTTCGAGAGTGAGCGAAACTAATGAAAACATTGTTGGGGTAAAACCTAAAGGGAAAGACCTAGCACCAAATCCAATTTGCCATCTGATCTAACTTCTGGAGGCAGTCAAAATGAGCCTTAGAATTCTTCCCTACCTTATTCCTGTGCTGAGATACAGGCTGCTCCAACCTGCTGTAAAATGCTTGATTTCGAGAGTGAGCGAAACTAATGAAAACATTGTTGGGGTAAAACCTAAAGGGAAAGACCTAGCACCAAATCCAATTTGCCATCTGATCTAACTTCTGGAGGCAGTCAAAATGATCCTTAGAATTCTTCCCTACCTTATTCCTGTGCTGAGATACAGGCTGCTCCAACCTGCTGTAAAATGCTTGATTTCGAGAGTGAGCGAAACTAATGAAAACATTGTTGGGGTAAAACCTAAAGGGAAAGACCTAGCACCAAATCCAATTTGCCATCTGATCTAACTTCTGGAGGCAGTCAAAATGAGCCTTAGAATTCTTCCCTACCTTATTCCTGTGCTGAGATACAGGCTGCTCCAACCTGCTGTAAAATGCTTGATTTCGAGAGTGAGCGAAACTAATGAAAACATTGTTGGGGTAAAACCTAAAGGGAAAGACCTAGCACCAAATCCAATTTGCCATCTGATCTAACTTCTGGAGGCAGTCAAAATGAGCCTTAGAATTCTTCCCTACCTTATTCCTGTGCTGAGATACAGGCTGCTCCAACCTGCTGTAAAATGCTTGATTTCGAGAGTGAGCGAAACTAATGAAAACATTGTTGGGGTAAAACCTAAAGGGAAAGACCTAGCACCAAATCCAATTTGCCATCTGATCTAACTTCTGGAGGCAGTCAAAATGAGCCTTAGAATTCTTCCCTACCTTATTCCTGTGCTGAGATACAGGCTGCTCCAACCTGCTGTAAAATGCTTGATTTCGAGAGTGAGCGAAACTAATGAAAACATTGTTGGGGTAAAACCTAAAGGGAAAGACCTAGCACCAAATCCAATTTGCCATCTGATCTAACTTCTGGAGGCAGTCAAAATGAGCCTTAGAATTCTTCCCTACCTTATTCCTGTGCTGAGATACAGGCTGCTCCAACCTGCTGTAAAATGCTTGATTTCGAGAGTGAGCGAAACTAATGAAAACATTGTTGGGGTAAAACCTAAAGGGAAAGACCTAGCACCAAATCCAATTTGCCATCTGATCTAACTTCTGGAGGCAGTCAAAATGAGCCTTAGAATTCTTCCCTACCTTATTCCTGTGCTGAGATACAGGCTGCTCCAACCTGCTGTAAAATGCTTGATTTCGAGAGTGAGCGAAACTAATGAAAACATTGTTGGGGTAAAACCTAAAGGGAAAGACCTAGCACCAAATCCAATTTGCCATCTGATCTAACTTCTGGAGGCAGTCAAAATGAGCCTTAGAATTCTTCCCTACCTTATTCCTGTGCTGAGATACAGGCTGCTCCAACCTGCTGTAAAATGCTTGATTTCGAGAGTGAGCGAAACTAATGAAAACATTGTTGGAGTAAAACCTAAAGGGAAAGACCTAGCACCAAATCCAATTTGCCATCTGATCTAACTTCTGGAGGCAGTCACAATGATCCTTAGAATTCTTCCCTACCTTATTCCTGTGCTGAGATACAGGCTGCTCCAACCTGCTGTAAAATGCTTGATTTCGAGAGTGAGCGAAACTAATGAAAACATTGTTGGGGTAAAACCTAAAGGGAAAGACCTAGCACCAAATCCAATTTGCCATCTGATCTAACTTCTGGAGGCAGTCAAAATGAGCCTTAGAATTCTTCCCTACCTTATTCCTGTGCTGAGATACAGGCTGCTCCAACCTGCTGTAAAATGCTTGATTTCGAGAGTGAGCGAAACTAATGAAAACATTGTTGGGGTAAAACCTAAAGGGAAAGACCTAGCACCAAATCCAATTTGCCATCTGATCTAACTTCTGGAGGCAGTCAAAATGAGCCTTAGAATTCTTCCCTACCTTATTCCTGTGCTGAGATACAGGCTGCTCCAACCTGCTGTAAAATGCTTGATTTCGAGAGTGAGCGAAACTAATGAAAACATTGTTGGGGTAAAACCTAAAGGGAAAGACCTAGCACCAAATCCAATTTGCCATCTGATCTAACTTCTGGAGGCAGTCAAAATGATCCTTAGAATTCTTCCCTACCTTATTCCTGTGCTGAGATACAGGCTGCTCCAACCTGCTGTAAAATGCTTGATTTCGAGAGTGAGCGAAACTAATGAAAACATTGTTGGGGTAAAACCTAAAGGGAAAGACCTAGCACCAAATCCAATTTGCCATCTGATCTAACTTCTGGAGGCAGTCAAAATGAGCCTTAGAATTCTTCCCTACCTTATTCCTGTGCTGAGATACAGGCTGCTCCAACCTGCTGTAAAATGCTTGATTTCGAGAGTGAGCGAAACTAATGAAAACATTGTTGGGGTAAAACCTAAAGGGAAAGACCTAGCACCAAATCCAATTTGCCATCTGATCTAACTTCTGGAGGCAGTCAAAATGAGCCTTAGAATTCTTCCCTACCTTATTCCTGTGCTGAGATACAGGCTGCTCCAACCTGCTGTAAAATGCTTGATTTCGAGAGTGAGCGAAACTAATGAAAACATTGTTGGGGTAAAACCTAAAGGGAAAGACCTAGCACCAAATCCAATTTGCCATCTGATCTAACTTCTGGAGGCAGTCAAAATGAGCCTTAGAATTCTTCCCTACCTTATTCCTGTGCTGAGATACAGGCTGCTCCAACCTGCTGTAAAATGCTTGATTTCGAGAGTGAGTGAAACTAATGAAAACATTGTTGGGGTAAAACCTAAAGGGAAAGACCTAGCACCAAATCCAATTTGCCATCTGATCTAACTTCTGGAGGCAGTCAAAATGAGCCTTAGAATTCTTCCCTACCTTATTCCTGTGCTGAGATACAGGCTGCTCCAACCTGCTGTAAAATGCTTGATTTCGAGAGTGAGCGAAACTAATGAAAACATTGTTGGGGTAAAACCTAAAGGGAAAGACCTAGCACCAAATCCAATTTGCCATCTGATCTAACTTCTGGAGGCAGTCAAAATGAGCCTTAGAATTCTTCCCTACCTTATTCCTGTGCTGAGATACAGGCTGCTCCAACCTGCTGTAAAATGCTTGATTTCGAGAGTGAGCGAAACTAATGAAAACATTGTTGGGGTAAAACCTAAAGGGAAAGACCTAGCACCAAATCCAATTTGCCATCTGATCTAACTTCTGGAGGCAGTCACAATGATCCTTAGAATTCTTCCCTACCTTATTCCTGTGCTGAGATACAGGCTGCTCCAACCTGCTGTAAAATGCTTGATTTCGAGAGTGAGCGAAACTAATGAAAACATTGTTGGGGTAAAACCTAAAGGGAAAGACCTAGCACCAAATCCAATTTGCCATCTGATCTAACTTCTGGAGGCAGTCAAAATGAGCCTTAGAATTCTTCCCTACCTTATTCCTGTGCTGAGATACAGGCTGCTCCAACCTGCTGTAAAATGCTTGATTTCGAGAGTGAGCGAAACTAATGAAAACATTGTTGGGGTAAAACCTAAAGGGAAAGACCTAGCACCAAATCCAATTTGCCATCTGATCTAACTTCTGGAGGCAGTCAAAATGAGCCTTAGAATTCTTCCCTACCTTATTCCTGTGCTGAGATACAGGCTGCTCCAACCTGCTGTAAAATGCTTGATTTCGAGAGTGAGCGAAACTAATGAAAACATTGTTGGGGTAAAACCTAAAGGGAAAGACCTAGCACCAAATCCAATTTGCCATCTGATCTAACTTCTGGAGGCAGTCAAAATGATCCTTAGAATTCTTCCCTACCTTATTCCTGTGCTGAGATACAGGCTGCTCCAACCTGCTGTAAAATGCTTGATTTCGAGAGTGAGCGAAACTAATGAAAACATTGTTGGGGTAAAACCTAAAGGGAAAGACCTAGCACCAAATCCAATTTGCCATCTGATCTAACTTCTGGAGGCAGTCAAAATGAGCCTTAGAATTCTTCCCTACCTTATTCCTGTGCTGAGATACAGGCTGCTCCAACCTGCTGTAAAATGCTTGATTTCGAGAGTGAGCGAAACTAATGAAAACATTGTTGGGGTAAAACCTAAAGGGAAAGACCTAGCACCAAATCCAATTTGCCATCTGATCTAACTTCTGGAGGCAGTCAAAATGAGCCTTAGAATTCTTCCCTACCTTATTCCTGTGCTGAGATACAGGCTGCTCCAACCTGCTGTAAAATGCTTGATTTCGAGAGTGAGCGAAACTAATGAAAACATTGTTGGGGTAAAACCTAAAGGGAAAGACCTAGCACCAAATCCAATTTGCCATCTGATCTAACTTCTGGAGGCAGTCAAAATGAGCCTTAGAATTCTTCCCTACCTTATTCCTGTGCTGAGATACAGGCTGCTCCAACCTGCTGTAAAATGCTTGATTTCGAGAGTGAGCGAAACTAATGAAAACATTGTTGGGGTAAAACCTAAAGGGAAAGACCTAGCACCAAATCCAATTTGCCATCTGATCTAACTTCTGGAGGCAGTCAAAATGAGCCTTAGAATTCTTCCCTACCTTATTCCTGTGCTGAGATACAGGCTGCTCCAACCTGCTGTAAAATGCTTGATTTCGAGAGTGAGCGAAACTAATGAAAACATTGTTGGGGTAAAACCTAAAGGGAAAGACCTAGCACCAAATCCAATTTGCCATCTGATCTAACTTCTGGAGGCAGTCAAAATGAGCCTTAGAATTCTTCCCTACCTTATTCCTGTGCTGAGATACAGGCTGCTCCAACCTGCTGTAAAATGCTTGATTTCGAGAGTGAGCGAAACTAATGAAAACATTGTTGGGGTAAAACCTAAAGGGAAAGACCTAGCACCAAATCCAATTTGCCATCTGATCTAACTTCTGGAGGCAGTCAAAATGAGCCTTAGAATTCTTCCCTACCTTATTCCTGTGCTGAGATACAGGCTGCTCCAACCTGCTGTAAAATGCTTGATTTCGAGAGTGAGCGAAACTAATGAAAACATTGTTGGGGTAAAACCTAAAGGGAAAGACCTAGCACCAAATCCAATTTGCCATCTGATCTAACTTCTGGAGGCAGTCAAAATGAGCCTTAGAATTCTTCCCTACCTTATTCCTGTGCTGAGATACAGGCTGCTCCAACCTGCTGTAAAATGCTTGATTTCGAGAGTAAGCGAAACTAATGAAAACATTGTTGGGGTAAAACCTAAAGGGAAAGACCTAGCACCAAATCCAATTTGCCATCTGATCTAACTTCTGGAGGCAGTCAAAATGAGCCTTAGAATTCTTCCCTACCTTATTCCTGTGCTGAGATACAGGCTGCTCCAACCTGCTGTAAAATGCTTGATTTCGAGAGTGAGCGAAACTAATGAAAACATTGTTGGGGTAAAACCTAAAGGGAAAGACCTAGCACCAAATCCAATTTGCCATCTGATCTAACTTCTGGAGGCAGTCAAAATGAGCCTTAGAATTCTTCCCTACCTTATTCCTGTGCTGAGATACAGGCTGCTCCAACCTGCTGTAAAATGCTTGATTTCGAGAGTGAGCGAAACTAATGAAAACATTGTTGGGGTAAAACCTAAAGGGAAAGACCTAGCACCAAATCCAATTTGCCATCTGATCTAACTTCTGGAGGCAGTCAAAATGAGCCTTAGAATTCTTCCCTACCTTATTCCTGTGCTGAGATACAGGCTGCTCCAACCTGCTGTAAAATGCTTGATTTCGAGAGTGAGCGAAACTAATGAAAACATTGTTGGGGTAAAAACCTAAAGGGAAAGACCTAGCACCAAATCCAATTTGCCATCTGATCTAACTTCTGGAGGCAGTCAAAATGAGCCTTAGAATTCTTCCCTACCTTATTCCTGTGCTGAGATACAGGCTGCTCCAACCTGCTGTAAAATGCTTGATTTCGAGAGTGAGCGAAACTAATGAAAACATTGTTGGGGTAAAACCTAAAGGGAAAGACCTAGCACCAAATCCAATTTGCCATCTGATCTAACTTCTGGAGGCAGTCAAAATGAGCCTTAGAATTCTTCCCTACCTTATTCCTGTGCTGAGATACAGGCTGCTCCAACCTGCTGTAAAATGCTTGATTTCGAGAGTGAGCGAAACTAATGAAAACATTGTTGGGGTAAAACCTAAAGGGAAAGACCTAGCACCAAATCCAATTTGCCATCTGATCTAACTTCTGGAGGCAGTCAAAATGAGCCTTAGAATTCTTCCCTACCTTATTCCTGTGCTGAGATACAGGCTGCTCCAACCTGCTGTAAAATGCTTGATTTCGAGAGTGAGCGAAACTAATGAAAACATTGTTGGGGTAAAACCTAAAGGGAAAGACCTAGCACCAAATCCAATTTGCCATCTGATCTAACTTCTGGAGGCAGTCAAAATGAGCCTTAGAATTCTTCCCTACCTTATTCCTGTGCTGAGATACAGGCTGCTCCAACCTGCTGTAAAATGCTTGATTTCGAGAGTGAGCGAAACTAATGAAAACATTGTTGGGGTAAAACCTAAAGGGAAAGACCTAGCACCAAATCCAATTTGCCATCTGATCTAACTTCTGGAGGCAGTCAAAATGAGCCTTAGAATTCTTCCCTACCTTATTCCTGTGCTGAGATACAGGCTGCTCCAACCTGCTGTAAAATGCTTGATTTCGAGAGTGAGCGAAACTAATGAAAACATTGTTGGGGTAAAACCTAAAGGGAAAGACCTAGCACCAAATCCAATTTGCCATCTGATCTAACTTCTGGAGGCAGTCAAAATGAGCCTTAGAATTCTTCCCTACCTTATTCCTGTGCTGAGATACAGGCTGCTCCAACCTGCTGTAAAATGCTTGATTTCGAGAGTGAGCGAAACTAATGAAAACATTGTTGGGGTAAAACCTAAAGGGAAAGACCTAGCACCAAATCCAATTTGCCATCTGATCTAACTTCTGGAGGCAGTCAAAATGAGCCTTAGAATTCTTCCCTACCTTATTCCTGTGCTGAGATACAGGCTGCTCCAACCTGCTGTAAAATGCTTGATTTCGAGAGTGAGCGAAACTAATGAAAACATTGTTGGGGTAAAACCTAAAGGGAAAGACCTAGCACCAAATCCAATTTGCCATCTGATCTAACTTCTGGAGGCAGTCAAAATGAGCCTTAGAATTCTTCCCTACCTTATTCCTGTGCTGAGATACAGGCTGCTCCAACCTGCTGTAAAATGCTTGATTTCGAGAGTGAGCGAAACTAATGAAAACATTGTTGGGGTAAAACCTAAAGGGAAAGACCTAGCACCAAATCCAATTTGCCATCTGATCTAACTTCTGGAGGCAGTCAAAATGAGCCTTAGAATTCTTCCCTACCTTATTCCTGTGCTGAGATACAGGCTGCTCCAACCTGCTGTAAAATGCTTGATTTCGAGAGTGAGCGAAACTAATGAAAACATTGTTGGGGTAAAACCTAAAGGGAAAGACCTAGCACCAAATCCAATTTGCCATCTGATCTAACTTCTGGAGGCAGTCAAAATGAGCCTTAGAATTCTTCCCTACCTTATTCCTGTGCTGAGATACAGGCTGCTCCAACCTGCTGTAAAATGCTTGATTTCGAGAGTGAGCGAAACTAATGAAAACATTGTTGGGGTAAAACCTAAAGGGAAAGACCTAGCACCAAATCCAATTTGCCATCTGATCTAACTTCTGGAGGCAGTCAAAATGAGCCTTAGAATTCTTCCCTACCTTATTCCTGTGCTGAGATACAGGCTGCTCCAACCTGCTGTAAAATGCTTGATTTCGAGAGTGAGCGAAACTAATGAAAACATTGTTGGGGTAAAACCTAAAGGGAAAGACCTAGCACCAAATCCAATTTGCCATCTGATCTAACTTCTGGAGGCAGTCAAAATGAGCCTTAGAATTCTTCCCTACCTTATTCCTGTGCTGAGATACAGGCTGCTCCAACCTGCTGTAAAATGCTTGATTTCGAGAGTGAGCGAAACTAATGAAAACATTGTTGGGGTAAAACCTAAAGGGAAAGACCTAGCACCAAATCCAATTTGCCATCTGATCTAACTTCTGGAGGCAGTCAAAATGAGCCTTAGAATTCTTCCCTACCTTATTCCTGTGCTGAGATACAGGCTGCTCCAACCTGCTGTAAAATGCTTGATTTGGAGAGTGAGCGAAACTAATGAAAACATTGTTGGGGTAAAACCTAAAGGGAAAGACCTAGCACCAAATCCAATTTGCCATCTGATCTAACTTCTGGAGGCAGTCAAAATGAGCCTTAGAATTCTTCCCTACCTTATTCCTGTGCTGAGATACAGGCTGCTCCAACCTGCTGTAAAATGCTTGATTTCGAGAGTGAGCGAAACTAATGAAAACATTGTTGGGGTAAAACCTAAAGGGAAAGACCTAGCACCAAATCCAATTTGCCATCTGATCTAACTTCTGGAGGCAGTCAAAATGAGCCTTAGAATTCTTCCCTACCTTATTCCTGTGCTGAGATACAGGCTGCTCCAACCTGCTGTAAAATGCTTGATTTCGAGAGTGAGCGAAACTAATGAAAACATTGTTGGGGTAAAACCTAAAGGGAAAGACCTAGCACCAAATCCAATTTGCCATCTGATCTAACTTCTGGAGGCAGTCACAATGATCCTTAGAATTCTTCCCTACCTTATTCCTGTGCTGAGATACAGGCTGCTCCAACCTGCTGTAAAATGCTTGATTTCGAGAGTGAGCGAAACTAATGAAAACATTGTTGGGGTAAAACCTAAAGGGAAAGACCTAGCACCAAATCCAATTTGCCATCTGATCTAACTTCTGGAGGCAGTCAAAATGAGCCTTAGAATTCTTCCCTACCTTATTCCTGTGCTGAGATACAGGCTGCTCCAACCTGCTGTAAAATGCTTGATTTCGAGAGTGAGCGAAACTAATGAAAACATTGTTGGGGTAAAACCTAAAGGGAAAGACCTAGCACCAAATCCAATTTGCCATCTGATCTAACTTCTGGAGGCAGTCAAAATGAGCCTTAGAATTCTTCCCTACCTTATTCCTGTGCTGAGATACAGGCTGCTCCAACCTGCTGTAAAATGCTTGATTTCGAGAGTGAGCGAAACTAATGAAAACATTGTTGGGGTAAAACCTAAAGGGAAAGACCTAGCACCAAATCCAATTTGCCATCTGATCTAACTTCTGGAGGCAGTCAAAATGATCCTTAGAATTCTTCCCTACCTTATTCCTGTGCTGAGATACAGGCTGCTCCAACCTGCTGTAAAATGCTTGATTTCGAGAGTGAGCGAAACTAATGAAAACATTGTTGGGGTAAAACCTAAAGGGAAAGACCTAGCACCAAATCCAATTTGCCATCTGATCTAACTTCTGGAGGCAGTCAAAATGAGCCTTAGAATTCTTCCCTACCTTATTCCTGTGCTGAGATACAGGCTGCTCCAACCTGCTGTAAAATGCTTGATTTCGAGAGTGAGCGAAACTAATGAAAACATTGTTGGGGTAAAACCTAAAGGGAAAGACCTAGCACCAAATCCAATTTGCCATCTGATCTAACTTCTGGAGGCAGTCAAAATGATCCTTAGAATTCTTCCCTACCTTATTCCTGTGCTGAGATACAGGCTGCTCCAACCTGCTGTAAAATGCTTGATTTCGAGAGTGAGCGAAACTAATGAAAACATTGTTGGGGTAAAACCTAAAGGGAAAGACCTAGCACCAAATCCAATTTGCCATCTGATCTAACTTCTGGAGGCAGTCAAAATGATCCTTAGAATTCTTCCCTACCTTATTCCTGTGCTGAGATACAGGCTGCTCCAACCTGCTGTAAAATGCTTGATTTGGAGAGTGAGCGAAACTAATGAAAACATTGTTGGGGTAAAACCTAAAGGGAAAGACCTAGCACCAAATCCAATTTGCCATCTGATCTAACTTCTGGAGGCAGTCAAAATGAGCCTTAGAATTCTTCCCTACCTTATTCCTGTGCTGAGATACAGGCTGCTCCAACCTGCTGTAAAATGCTTGATTTCGAGAGTGAGCGAATCTAATGAAAACATTGTTGGGGTAAAACCTAAAGGGAAAGACCTAGCACCAAATCCAATTTGCCATCTGATCTAACTTCTGGAGGCAGTCAAAATGAGCCTTAGAATTCTTCCCTACCTTATTCCTGTGCTGAGATACAGGCTGCTCCAACCTGCTGTAAAATGCTTGATTTCGAGAGTGAGCGAAACTAATGAAAACATTGTTGGGGTAAAACCTAAAGGGAAAGACCTAGCACCAAATCCAATTTGCCATCTGATCTAACTTCTGGAGGCAGTCAAAATGAGCCTTAGAATTCTTCCCTACCTTATTCCTGTGCTGAGATACAGGCTGCTCCAACCTGCTGTAAAATGCTTGATTTCGAGAGTGAGCGAAACTAATGAAAACATTGTTGGGGTAAAACCTAAAGGGAAAGACCTAGCACCAAATCCAATTTGCCATCTGATCTAACTTCTGGAGGCAGTCAAAATGAGCCTTAGAATTCTTCCCTACCTTATTCCTGTGCTGAGATACAGGCTGCTCCAACCTGCTGTAAAATGCTTGATTTCGAGAGTGAGCGAAACTAATGAAAACATTGTTGGGGTAAAACCTAAAGGGAAAGACCTAGCACCAAATCCAATTTGCCATCTGATCTAACTTCTGGAGGCAGTCAAAATGAGCCTTAGAATTCTTCCCTACCTTATTCCTGTGCTGAGATACAGGCTGCTCCAACCTGCTGTAAAATGCTTGATTTCGAGAGTGAGCGAAACTAATGAAAACATTGTTGGGGTAAAACCTAAAGGGAAAGACCTAGCACCAAATCCAATTTGCCATCTGATCTAACTTCTGGAGGCAGTCAAAATGAGCCTTAGAATTCTTCCCTACCTTATTCCTGTGCTGAGATACAGGCTGCTCCAACCTGCTGTAAAATGCTTGATTTCGAGAGTGAGCGAAACTAATGAAAACATTGTTGGGGTAAAACCTAAAGGGAAAGACCTAGCACCAAATCCAATTTGCCATCTGATCTAACTTCTGGAGGCAGTCACAATGATCCTTAGAATTCTTCCCTACCTTATTCCTGTGCTGAGATACAGGCTGCTCCAACCTGCTGTAAAATGCTTGATTTCGAGAGTGAGCGAAACTAATGAAAACATTGTTGGGGTAAAACCTAAAGGGAAAGACCTAGCACCAAATCCAATTTGCCATCTGATCTAACTTCTGGAGGCAGTCAAAATGATCCTTAGAATTCTTCCCTACCTTATTCCTGTGCTGAGATACAGGCTGCTCCAACCTGCTGTAAAATGCTTGATTTCGAGAGTGAGCGAAACTAATGAAAACATTGTTGGGGTAAAACCTAAAGGGAAAGACCTAGCACCAAATCCAATTTGCCATCTGATCTAACTTCTGGAGGCAGTCAAAATGAGCCTTAGAATTCTTCCCTACCTTATTCCTGTGCTGAGATACAGGCTGCTCCAACCTGCTGTAAAATGCTTGATTTCGAGAGTGAGCGAAACTAATGAAAACATTGTTGGGGTAAAACCTAAAGGGAAAGACCTAGCACCAAATCCAATTTGCCATCTGATCTAACTTCTGGAGGCAGTCAAAATGATCCTTAGAATTCTTCCCTACCTTATTCCTGTGCTGAGATACAGGCTGCTCCAACCTGCTGTAAAATGCTTGATTTCGAGAGTGAGCGAAACTAATGAAAACATTGTTGGGGTAAAACCTAAAGGGAAAGACCTAGCACCAAATCCAATTTGCCATCTGATCTAACTTCTGGAGGCAGTCAAAATGAGCCTTTGAATTCTTCCCTACCTTATTCCTGTGCTGAGATACAGGCTGCTCCAACCTGCTGTAAAATGCTTGATTTCGAGAGTGAGCGAAACTAATGAAAACATTGTTGGGGTAAAACCTAAAGGGAAAGACCTAGCACCAAATCCAATTTGCCATCTGATCTAACTTCTGGAGGCAGTCAAAATGAGCCTTAGAATTCTTCCCTACCTTATTCCTGTGCTGAGATACAGGCTGCTCCAACCTGCTGTAAAATGCTTGATTTCGAGAGTGAGCGAAACTAATGAAAACATTGTTGGGGTAAAACCTAAAGGGAAAGACCTAGCACCAAATCCAATTTGCCATCTGATCTAACTTCTGGAGGCAGTCAAAATGATCCTTAGAATTCTTCCCTACCTTATTCCTGTGCTGAGATACAGGCTGCTCCAACCTGCTGTAAAATGCTTGATTTCGAGAGTGAGCGAAACTAATGAAAACATTGTTGGGGTAAAACCTAAAGGGAAAGACCTAGCACCAAATCCAATTTGCCATCTGATCTAACTTCTGGAGGCAGTCAAAATGATCCTTAGAATTCTTCCCTACCTTATTCCTGTGCTGAGATACAGGCTGCTCCAACCTGCTGTAAAATGCTTGATTTCGAGAGTGAGCGAAACTAATGAAAACATTGTTGGGGTAAAACCTAAAGGGAAAGACCTAGCACCAAATCCAATTTGCCATCTGATCTAACTTCTGGAGGCAGTCAAAATGAGCCTTAGAATTCTTCCCTACCTTATTCCTGTGCTGAGATACAGGCTGCTCCAACCTGCTGTAAAATGCTTGATTTCGAGAGTGAGCGAAACTAATGAAAACATTGTTGGGGTAAAACCTAAAGGGAAAGACCTAGCACCAAATCCAATTTGCCATCTGATCTAACTTCTGGAGGCAGTCAAAATGAGCCTTAGAATTCTTCCCTACCTTATTCCTGTGCTGAGATACAGGCTGCTCCAACCTGCTGTAAAATGCTTGATTTCGAGAGTGAGCGAAACTAATGAAAACATTGTTGGGGTAAAACCTAAAGGGAAATACCTAGCACCAAATCCAATTTGCCATCTGATCTAACTTCTGGAGGCAGTCAAAATGAGCCTTAGAATTCTTCCCTACCTTATTCCTGTGCTGAGATACAGGCTGCTCCAACCTGCTGTAAAATGCTTGATTTCGAGAGTGAGCGAAACTAATGAAAACATTGTTGGGGTAAAACCTAAAGGGAAAGACCTAGCACCAAATCCAATTTGCCATCTGATCTAACTTCTGGAGGCAGTCAAAATGAGCCTTAGAATTCTTCCCTACCTTATTCCTGTGCTGAGATACAGGCTGCTCCAACCTGCTGTAAAATGCTTGATTTCGAGAGTGAGCGAAACTAATGAAAACATTGTTGGGGTAAAACCTAAAGGGAAAGACCTAGCACCAAATCCAATTTGCCATCTGATCTAACTTCTGGAGGCAGTCAAAATGAGCCTTAGAATTCTTCCCTACCTTATTCCTGTGCTGAGATACAGGCTGCTCCAACCTGCTGTAAAATGCTTGATTTCGAGAGTGAGCGAAACTAATGAAAACATTGTTGGGGTAAAACCTAAAGGGAAAGACCTAGCACCAAATCCAATTTGCCATCTGATCTAACTTCTGGAGGCAGTCACAATGATCCTTAGAATTCTTCCCTACCTTATTCCTGTGCTGAGATACAGGCTGCTCCAACCTGCTGTAAAATGCTTGATTTCGAGAGTGAGCGAAACTAATGAAAACATTGTTGGGGTAAAACCTAAAGGGAAAGACCTAGCACCAAATCCAATTTGCCATCTGATCTAACTTCTGGAGGCAGTCAAAATGATCCTTAGAATTCTTCCCTACCTTATTCCTGTGCTGAGATACAGGCTGCTCCAACCTGCTGTAAAATGCTTGATTTCGAGAGTGAGCGAAACTAATGAAAACATTGTTGGGGTAAAACCTAAAGGGAAAGACCTAGCACCAAATCCAATTTGCCATCTGATCTAACTTCTGGAGGCAGTCAAAATGAGCCTTAGAATTCTTCCCTACCTTATTCCTGTGCTGAGATACAGGCTGCTCCAACCTGCTGTAAAATGCTTGATTTCGAGAGTGAGCGAAACTAATGAAAACATTGTTGGGGTAAAACCTAAAGGGAAAGACCTAGCACCAAATCCAATTTGCCATCTGATCTAACTTCTGGAGGCAGTCAAAATGATCCTTAGAATTCTTCCCTACCTTATTCCTGTGCTGAGATACAGGCTGCTCCAACCTGCTGTAAAATGCTTGATTTCGAGAGTGAGCGAAACTAATGAAAACATTGTTGGGGTAAAACCTAAAGGGAAAGACCTAGCACCAAATCCAATTTGCCATCTGATCTAACTTCTGGAGGCAGTCAAAATGAGCCTTAGAATTCTTCCCTACCTTATTCCTGTGCTGAGATACAGGCTGCTCCAACCTGCTGTAAAATGCTTGATTTCGAGAGTGAGCGAAACTAATGAAAACATTGTTGGGGTAAAACCTAAAGGGAAAGACCTAGCACCAAATCCAATTTGCCATCTGATCTAACTTCTGGAGGCAGTCAAAATGATCCTTAGAATTCTTCCCTACCTTATTCCTGTGCTGAGATACAGGCTGCTCCAACCTGCTGTAAAATGCTTGATTTCGAGAGTGAGCAAAACTAATGAAAACATTGTTGGGGTAAAACCTAAAGGGAAAGACCTAGCACCAAATCCAATTTGCCATCTGATCTAACTTCTGGAGGCAGTCAAAATGAGCCTTAGAATTCTTCCCTACCTTATTCCTGTGCTGAGATACAGGCTGCTCCAACCTGCTGTAAAATGCTTGATTTCGAGAGTGAGCGAAACTAATGAAAACATTGTTGGGGTAAAACCTAAAGGGAAAGACCTAGCACCAAATCCAATTTGCCATCTGATCTAACTTCTGGAGGCAGTCAAAATGAGCCTTAGAATTCTTCCCTACCTTATTCCTGTGCTGAGATACAGGCTGCTCCAACCTGCTGTAAAATGCTTGATTTCGAGAGTGAGCGAAACTAATGAAAACATTGTTGGGGTAAAACCTAAAGGGAAAGACCTAGCACCAAATCCAATTTGCCATCTGATCTAACTTCTGGAGGCAGTCAAAATGAGCCTTAGAATTCTTCCCTACCTTATTCCTGTGCTGAGATACAGGCTGCTCCAACCTGCTGTAAAATGCTTGATTTCGAGAGTGAGCGAAACTAATGAAAACATTGTTGGGGTAAAACCTAAAGGGAAAGACCTAGCACCAAATCCAATTTGCCATCTGATCTAACTTCTGGAGGCAGTCAAAATGAGCCTTAGAATTCTTCCCTACCTTATTCCTGTGCTGAGATACAGGCTGCTCCAACCTGCTGTAAAATGCTTGATTTCGAGAGTGAGCGAAACTAATGAAAACATTGTTGGGGTAAAACCTAAAGGGAAAGACCTAGCACCAAATCCAATTTGCCATCTGATCTAACTTCTGGAGGCAGTCAAAATGAGCCTTTGAATTCT
>NW_027143489.1:0-58459 GCF_026170545.1 Melanerpes formicivorus | reverse complement strand
GGTGCTGAGGGTGAGGTTGGATGAGGGCTTGAGCAGCCTGGTGTGGTGGAAGGTGTCTGTGGGCATGGCAGGGGGTTGGAGCTGTCTGATCTTTGGGGTCCCTTCCAGGCCAAAGCATTCTCTGGCTGCTTGAATTTGGACACTTAGCAGAAGTGCAATGAAGGGAACTTGAAATAAGCAAAGTTGTGAAACTGGCTCTGAGCCTGGGGGCTGGGGGTGAGCTTGGAAAGGGTTCTGACCTTAGTTGCTGGCTCTGGGCTTGGGGTGTGGTTCCTGACCTCAGGGCATGTCTCTGAGGTCAGGGGCTGGTTCTTGAGCTTGGGAAGTGATTCTGACCTTAGTTGCTGGCTTGGGAGCTGAGTCTGCACTTTTGATCTAGGTTCTGGACCTTAGTGGCTGTCTCTTGAGCTTGGGGGCTGGCTCTTGAGCTTGGAATGTGGTTCTGACCTTATTTGCTGGCTTGTGAGCTTGGGGCCTGGGTGTGAGCTCTGGAGGGGGCTCTCAGCTTGGGAAGTGTTCTGACCTTAATTGCTGGTTCTTGAGCTCAGGGGCTGGCTCTGAGCTTGGGAAGTGTTCTGATCTTAGCTGCTGGTTCTTGAGCTTGGGGTCTGGATGTGAACTTAGGAGCTGGCTCTGAGCCTGGGGGCTGGCTCTGCATTTCTGATCTGGATTCTTGTGCTTGGGAGCTGACTCTGACCTTAGTTGCTGGTTCTTGAGCTTGGGGGCTGGGTGTGAGCTTGGCCCCTGCCTTGAATTTAAAATGAGAGAGTTCAGGCAGTTGGAAGTTGAAACTGAGCTGCTTTGCACTGCAGTGCTTCAGAGTTTGTGGTGCTCCAAAGGCAGATCTCAAAGAGCTGCTGCAAGAGTTGAGCTGAAGTGGCACAGTGCCCTGCAGAGGCAAAAGCTTTTCCCTGCCAGTCAGCCATTGGAATCATCTCCCCAGGGCAGTGGTGGATTCCCCTGCAGGGCAGAGTTGGAAGGCTCAGCTTGGCAGGGGGCTGGGCCAGCTCCTTCCCAGTGCAGTGTCAGCTGGCAAGGTTGGAGCAGCTGAGCCTTGGGGTCCCTTGCAGCCTGGCATTGTGTGGCAGCAGAGCTGTGCTGCTGGTTTTGAGGGCACTTGGAAAGCTTCTGGAGCATTTGTGCAGAGTGTGCAAGACATCCCTGAGCCTAGCAACTCCCTCAGCTCTCTTCAGAATGAACTCTGCAGAGCTGGAAGAGCTTTCCAGGAATTTGGCAGAGTTTGGGAGGAGTTGGGAAGGGATTTTGGTTCTCCTCCTCCTTGTCCTCTTCCTTGTCCTCCTCTGCCTCATCTTTTTCCTGCTCTCCCTGGAGGCTGCCCTTAGACTCCTAGAATCCTGGAGTGGTTTGGGTTGGGAGGGAGCTGCAAAGGTGCTGCAGTCCAAGTCCCTCTGCAGTCAGCAGGGACATCCTGCACTAGCTCAGGTTGCCCAGAGCCCTGTCCAGTCTCACCTTGAACCTCTGCAGGGCTGGGACCTCAAGCCCCTCCCTGGGCAACCTGTTGCAGTGTTCCAGCAGCCTCCTGGTGCAGAACTTGTTCCTCACCTCCAATCTCAATCTGCTCTGCTCTAGTTTACATAAGCCTGCAGGGACAGGACCAGAGGCAATGGCTTCAAAGAGTCCCTCTGCAGCCTTCTTGTAGTCCCCTTCAGGTACCAGAAGGTCACTCTTAGGACTCCCCAGAGCCTTCTCTTCTCCTCTCCAGGCTGAACACCCCCAGCTCCCTCATCCTATCCTGGTAGCAGAGCTGCACCAAGCCCCTGATCATTTTTGTGTCCCTCCTCTGGGCCCTCTCCATCAGGTCCCTGTCCTTCCTATGTTGAGGGCTCCAGAGCTGGCTGCAGTGCTGCAGGTGAAGTCTCAGCAGAGCCAAGTGCCAGGATGGCCTCTGTCCATCTGTGGCCCTGCTGCTTTTGGTGCAGCCCAGGCTGCCCTTGGCCTTGTGGGCTGCAGGCTCCCCCGTCTGTTCCTGTCCAGCTTCTTGTCCAGCAGCACCCCCCAGTGGTTTTCTGCAGGGCTGCTTCCTATCCCCTCCTCCCCCAGGCTGTCCTGATTGTGAGGATTGTGCCAGGCCAGGGGCAGGACCCTGCCCTTGCTCTTGTTGAAGCTCAGGAGGTTGCCCTGGGCCCCCTCTGCAGCTTGTCCCCTTGAGCTCCTCCACCTTGTTCTGCAGGGTATTGCCTTAGGTTTCAGGAGGCAGAGAGGCTCTCTCTGAGCCTTGTGAAAGGAGTTGATTCCAAGCTGTGGCCAGAGGGTTGGATAGAATTGGGCAGTTTCCATGGCTGTGCTGTTCAGAGCTGCATCCTACAGTGCAAAGCATCCAATCCACAACAATCCATAGTGTGCCTGGGCCACAGGACCCAAGCAACCTCCCTAGGCCAAAGCTTCCTCCAGAGCTCCACCAAAGCAGGCCAGAACCCCAGGCCCCAAATGCCTTCCCCCTCCCCCATGCCTCTCTGCCCCTCCTCCCCCCATCCCCAAGAGCTGCAGTTACAGATTCTGGTAGGCAGCTCCCAGGTGAGCCAGGCCGCTGCAGGCCGCAGTTGGCAGCACTGCCAAGGCCTCAAAGCTCCTCTGCAGAGAGAGATCCCAGAAGCTGTTGCTGGGAGCAGAGAGGAAGGGCAAAGGAGGTTGGAGATCCTGTGCTGTTCCTTTGTAGAGAGTGAGTGCAGGCCTTGTGGGAATGAAGTAAGCTAGATGACACTTTGTGGTGTCCCTCTGGACTCTGCTGTCCCTTCTGGAGGTCTCTACTGTCTGGTGTAAGACATCCCAGTGCCTTCCACCCACCACAGGGATTCTCCTCCATGTTCTCATCCATGGGCTTCTGTTGGGCCCTGTTGGCTGTGTAGATCAGCCCTGGTGATGCTGTGGGACCCTGGGGACTCTTAGAGGGCAGGAAGTGAGTGGAGATGGAGCAATGGATGGAGAGATGGAGGGTGAAGGCTGCAGGGGGTGGGAGGGCTTAGTTCAGCAGCTGTGTGGCTCTGCCTGGCTCTGGCCTACAATGGTGCTGGCAGCAGCTGACCCCTGAAGCTCAAAGCTGCAAACCCTGCCTGGCTCAGGACAGTCCCCTGTCCCCTCCTGACATGCAGCACAGCCCAAGCAGGCACTCAGGGCTCCTAGCCACATAGCCCAGCCATCCCCCATGGCAGAAGTCACCTGAGGTCTCACTCCCTCTCTGTCCCCCTTCCTCTCATCAGTTGCTGCCTGAGGTGTCTGCAGGGTCCCTCCCCAGCCCTCATCTGTAACCCCCCCTTGGCTTGGTGCTGTTCTTTCAGGCCTCCAGCTGATCCCAGCCTTTAGTCTCAGGCCCCTTCCATTCTTGTGCTGCTGCTTCCAGCCCAGTTCCTTAGGTTCTTCCTCAGCCACAGCATTTCCCACTCCACCCTTCCAGCTGCAGTGGCAGTGGAGGTGGGGGACACAGGGCCATGGGACAGCCAAGGCAGTAGGGACATGGATGGGTTGGGAATGAGGAAAGGGCCTGGGTGTGTTCAGGCAGGAATTAGGCCTTGTCCCCCCAAGAATGGGATAGGATCCAGGGCTCAGGTGACAAATGTGTGTGCAGGGAATGGCAGAATCTGGCAGCATTTGAGGAGGTGAAAGGAGTGAATTGTGCTGCAGCTCTGCCTGTGTCAGCTGGGAGATGAACAGCAGCCCATGGGCACTGTGCCCTCCCATCCAACCTCATTTTCTCTTGGGGATGTGGAGTGGCAGCTCCACGAGAACTGCAAAGAGCAAGCTGAGAGAAATGGTCAGGGAGAGAAGGAAGCAAAACTCTTTCCACTGAGTCTCTTTGGACTGCAGGTGTGTGAAGTGTGCTGGAGGTGTGAGGTTTGGGCAGGAGCCAGAGACTCCTCCAGCATCCCAGTGAGGGCTGAAGAGGTTTATCAAGAAGCTGCCCAAGTCCCTTCCCCCTTTGATGCACCTCCAGAAAGCATGAAGCTCCCTTTGTGTGTGTCCTGAGGGCTGCTGTGATCTTCTGTTGGGGAGTGGGCAGCAGAGAGGTGTGCAGGGCCGAGCTGAGCACAGAGTGGGTGTGGTGGGGGCAGAGCCAGGGAGGAGAGCTGGATCCAGAGCAAGATCTGCTGTCAAATGCAGCTGCAGGCAGCAGAGGCCTGGGCAGGCAGTGGGAGGAAGCTTTAGGCAAGGGCTGGGAGAGGCTGTGTGGAGGCAGCTGTGTTGTGGTGCTGGCCTGCAGCTGTGTGCTGGGGACTGTGTGCTGGGCAAGGAGCTGAGTCTGCACTTGTTGAGGTCTCCCATCTTGAGCAGCCCTGGTTGTGTGCTGTGCCTGTGCTGCTGGGTTCAGTAGCTGCCCCCAGCAAGGCTGAGCTATGCTGCCTGGTCCTGGGCAGTGTTGAGCCATCCCTTGAAGATCAGTGCTCTCCTCTGAGCCCTCTGCTTCTCTCTTGCAGGGACTGAGTCCTTCTCCCACCATCTTCCCTGCCCCTGTGTGCTGTGGAACAGCGGAGTTTGCAGATCTGCCCCTTGGAGCAGCCCAGCAGGTAAGGAACCCAGAGTGGGGCAACAGGAGGACCCCAGGCCCCAGAGCATCTCTCAGTCTTCTCCAGCTCCTACTGCCCACCAGGGTCTCTAAGGGGCATCAGCTGTGATGAGAGCCTGGGAACTCTCCAGGCTGCTGGGGGTCAGTTTTGTGCAGGAGGTGATTTTTGGGGTTGGGATATGGAGGGTGGTGGGAGAAGGTTGGAGGTGGTTTTGTGTTCCTTGGTCATTGCTGCTGCCTCCATTGCATGAACCAGGAAAGATCAATTGACAGGGCCTGGGCCAGGAACCACCCTGCCAATGCCACCAGGCTTGAGGAGAGTGGGACAAGACCACTTGTAAGCCCCAGGGTACCTCTGGCCACTGATCACAGGAACCTGGGGTCTCAGCACAGGTATTAGTGTTCTGTGCCCACACCACTGCAAAAAATTTATGTTTGAGGTCCCCTCTGCATTCTTTCCTCCAGCTGGGTGTTGGGAGGTGTTGGGAGTCAGGGACTGTCATGACCCAGGCAGGATCACAGTGTTTGAGGTCCTGGGCTCAGGTGTTTCCATCTTCCCTATTGCAGAGCTGTGACCCCTTCCTGGCATAGTATGGCCTCACAGGACCCAGACAAGAGCTGGGAGGAGAAGCAGCACCCAGAGATAAAGTTGGAGCTGCCAACATGCAACCCCAAGGGAGAGGAGGATGAGGAGGTAGAGATCAAGATGGAGGATGCTGCTGCTGACGAGACTGATGACTATGAGGAGAATGAGTATGAAGAGGAAGATAAGGATGAGGATGAAGGTGACCAGGATGAGAAGGAATGTATGGAGGAGGATGAAGCCAGAGCAGGTCCCTCAGTGCCACACAAGCAGCTGAATCAGTGCCCTGACTGTGGGCAGAGCTTCCCATGTGGCTCAGAGCCACTGAAGCACCACTGCCCCCACCCTGGCCCCCGGCCCTTTGTCTGTGGGAACTGTGGCAAGAGGTTCAAACGGAGCTGTGATCTCACCCGGCACTGCCTCACTCACACTAGAGGAAAATCTTTCACCTGTGCTGACTGTGGGCAGAGCTTTACTCGGCGCTGTCATCTCACACGGCACTGCCTCACCCACACTGGGGAGAAGGCCTTCTCTTGTGACATCTGTGGCAAAAGCTTCACTCACATGTCCACCCTCAGCCAGCACCAGAGTGTGCACAGCACTGGGAAGTCCTTCACCTGCAGGGACTGCACCAAAACCTTCAAAACCAGCCGCAGTCTCACCATCCACCGCCGCATCCACACTGGAGAAAAGGTGTTCCCCTGTGCTGAGTGCGGCAAGAGCTTCACCACCAGCACCGTGTATATCCAGCACCAACTCATCCACAGCGGGGACAAACCCTACAGCTGTGCCGACTGCGGCAAGAGCTTTGCCTGCAGCTCTAACCTCACTCAGCACCTCCGTACCCACACTGGTGAGAGGCCGTACAGCTGTGCCCACTGCGGCAAGAGTTTTGCCTGCAGGTCTAACCTCACTCAGCACCTTCGCACCCACACCGGTGAGAGGTCGTACAGCTGTGCTGAGTGTGGCAAGACTTTCACTCACAAGTCTTCCCTCACCAAGCACCACAGTGTGCACAGTACTGAGAAGTCCTTCACCTGCAGAGACTGCGGCAAAAGTTTCAAAAGCTGCTCCACCCTCACCATCCACCGCCGTATCCACACCGGAGAGAATCTGTTCCCCTGTGCTGAGTGCGGCAAGAACTTCACCAACAGCACGAAATTCATCCAGCACCAACTCATCCACAGCAGTGACAAACCGTACAGCTGTGCTGACTGCGGCAAGAGATTTAGATTCCTTTCGCACCTCACCCAGCACCGTCCTGTGCACAATGGTGAGAAGCCTTTCACCTGTGCCAACTGTGGCAAGAGATTCACTCAGAAGGGACAACTCACTCAGCACCATCTTGTGCACACAGGCGAGAAACCTTTCACCTGTGCCGACTGCGGCAAGAGATTCTCTCGGAAGGGACAACTCACCCAGCACCGTCTTCTGCACACAGGCGAGAAGCCTTTCACCTGTGCTGACTGCGGAAAGAGATTCACCCAGAAGCGATACCTGAACCAGCACCATTGTGTGCACACTAGAGGGACACCTCACCAATCACTGCTGCAGCCACACCAGTGAGCAGGCCACAGTGCAGAGGAGGTGCAAATAGATCTACCCTGGGTCGATTGGCATAATCCTAGCCTGCCTGAGAGACATTCCAGCAGATTGAACCAAAATCTCTTCTTTTTCCTCTGCATTTTCCAGAGGCTGGGGGATCGGCAGGAACAAACACCTCCTGCCCTTCTGAACACCAATTAGTGCTGATGAGAACAATTACAGAGCTGAGTCAGCACAAATGGAGCTGACATTAGAGCTGAGCCGAGCTTTGACAGGGTTTGTCTGGTTCTTCCCCAATTTCTATCTCCCTGGGATAAAAAGCCCTCTGTCTGTTGCCCAGTTGTGTATACAAGGCCAAAGTTACCCAAATCTTGTCTGTTTGCTTTTATTTCAGACATTCCTGCCCACAATGCCTAGATGCTGAGGGCATTTGCTCCCTAGGAATGGGGCTGAAGCTGTGTTCAGGGAGGTAAAAGTGAGGTTCTCAGAAGAGTCTTGAGAGTGTCTTGCTGGGAGTGTTCTTAGGGAAATCTCAGAGTGTTTTTTTTATTTGTCAAGGGATGTTAGGTGTTTTGGGGGACCTGGAGAGTTGAAGGATTGATTTTCAGAGTCATTGGAGGGTGTAGAGGGGATGGTAGGGATGTCTTTGGAAGCCCTTGGAAAGCTTCTGTCAGTTTTCTACTACAGGGCTCTGGTTCTTTCCAGCAGGCCTGGGGCTTCCAAAAGCCTTCTCCCTAGCTCAGCAGTGTTCCTGATGCATTCCTGCTGACCTGGGGCTTCCCTCAGCCTTTCCACCCACTGTCACTGCAGGTGGGACTGGAAAACTCTCAAACTGTGAGAGCAACTTGGGGGTGTGGAGCTGCCCTACTGCAGGAAGCCTTTAGGGCTGGTGAGCCAGCGCTGGATGCCAGGTGGTGCTGATCCCTTGCTTTAGAATTCCCTGCTTCTCCTCCTTTCCTATCCTGCAGCTGCTGTTCTGCAAACCATGGCAACTTCTGGGCCGTGTGTAGAGCCTCTGATTCTTTGCTGACCAACTCCAAGCTGCAAAGTTGTTTTCCTGTGTGAGCCAAGAACAACATCCTGCATGAGCCAGAGGTGCTGGCACCTTTGATTGGAGCATGCTTTAGTTTGTACACAGGGCTGTGTTCTACTGGTGCTATGAATCCCTTGCTTTAGAATTCCCTGCTTCTCCTCACTTTTCCCTTGGTACTCAGAAGCAAAGATAAGTTTAAAGTGTGTTTGACAACAGCTCCTTGGTTCCATCTTGGTTTTATTTGGGGGGATCCTTGAAGGAACATTCTAATAAAACCACACTGTTGGTTGACCTTTCTCACATTCTTTGCATCCATAGAAGCAATCAAAGTACAATTAACTATATAACAAAAACAATCAATGAAATCAACAATCCAGTTTTGATAAGAGGTTGTATCCACCCTGGTAACAACACATCCCAGCACAGTCTTCACACCCATGTCCATGGACAAGGAGCAAGGAATCTATAGCTTCCTTCTTCTGTCCCGCAGTGTCTGACAGGCTGATGGTCAGTAGCTAAATCACTGAATGCTGCCAGTGTGAGATTGCTTTGTTTTGCCAACCAGCAACTCACTTGGTTGGACTACAATATGATAATTGAAGACATTTATGATAGCATCTGAGGGTCCTTTTATACCTGCACAAAAATGGGTGATGTAACACATCAAAGATACAAAGCCCAGAGCTGCACCAATTAGCTCATTCTAACACAACTGGCATAAAATATGGGTAAAGAGAACAAGCCTTGCAGCTACACTACAATAACAAGCATGCATTGCTTCCCACTTATCTTACCAGGTCAAGGCACAAACAGGACAGTTGCCTCTTTCAGACAGTCACCAGAAAGGTTTCATCCCACAGTTTTGAACTTACAAGCACAACTCTTTCAGTTTAGGAAGAATGTTGACTTGCTGGAGTGTGTCCAGAGAAGGGCAACGAAGTTGGTGAGGGGCTTGGAATACAAGCCCTATGAGGAGAGGCTGAGGGAGCTGGGATTGCTTAGCCTGAAGAAGGGGAGGCCCAGGGGAGACCTTCTTGCTGTCTACAACTACCTGAAGGGAGGTTATAGACAGGTGGGGGCTGGTCTCTTCTCCCAGAACAAGAGGACACAGTCTCAGGCTGTGCCAGGGGAGGTTTAGGCTGGAGGTTAGGAAGAAGTTTTACACACAGAGAGTGATTGCCCATTGGAATGTGCTGCCCAAGGAAGTGGTGGAGTCACCATTGCTGGAGGTGTTCAGGAGACTTGACAGGGTGCTTGGTGCCATGGTTTAGTTGGTTGGGTGGTGTTGGATGATAGGTTGGACGCGATGATCTTCAAGCTCTCTTCTAACCTGGTCTATTCTTCTCTTCTCTTCTCTTCTCTTCTCTTCTCTTCTCTTCTCTTCTCTTCTCTTCTCTTCTCTTCTCTTCTCTTCTCTTCTCTTCTCTTCTCTTCTCTTCTCTTCTCTTCTCTTCTCTTCTCTTCTCTTCTCTTCTCTTCTCTTCTCTTCTCTTCTCTTCTCTTCTCTTCTCTTCTCTTCTCTTCTCTTCTCTTCTCTTCTCTTCTCTTCTCTTCTCTTCTCTTCTCTTCTCTTCCCTTCCCTTCCCTTCCCTTCCCTTCCCTTCCCTTCCCTTCCCTTCCCTTCCCTTCCCTTCTCTTCCCTTCCCTTCCCTTCCCTTCCATTCCATTCCATTCTTCTATTTTCTTCTTTGTTTCCTGCCTGATCTCTCAAAGGAGAACCTAGATTTTGCCAGTTTCAATTCTTACATTTCCCTTTTCTTATTAATAAAGAAGATTAACCATACCAGTTCTGCCCTGAACACACTGTGCACAGGGATTTAGATACAGACCTACAAACACAGCAAACCCAATCTTCAGCATTGTCTTTTACAACCTGCTTCAAGGGCATGAATGTCACACCTTTGCCTTTTCCTAAGATGGCCAAACATCATAGAAGTGTTTAGTGTCAGCAAGGTCCTCCCTTGACCCATGAGGGCAGGGCTGGCCAGGCTCTATCTCCACAGATAAGGAAAATACCTGTGGGCAGACAGCAAGAGTGAGAAGGCCTCTTCGCTGGGTGGGAGAGGACATCCTGAATATTCATAGTTCTGCTCAGTGTAAAATTAAACACAACACAATAATCCATTTTCACTCTGCCTACCACACTGCTCTCCTGATGCTCTGTTTTGCTAAGGAAAGGTACTGAGTCCTATTGTTCCTACTCCTGGGGTTTTTTTTCTTTCCTTTCAAATTTCTCCCAAGTAAAGCCTCCAACTTCTTTATATCCTCAATGAAGTTTATTAAAGCACACTAAAAACCACATATAAAATGAAAATTTGAGAACATCACATGCTTTAACTTTTCTTTCTTGTGACATAATGCCTGAGCTGCCCCTTTTCTGTTTTTTTATAACCTAAAATGAAAATGTCTTTTGTGCTATGATCCATTTTGACCTTCACCCAGTAGCACTGACACGGAATTGTGCTTATTCCTTAGGGAACATAGCTTAGCACAATAACTAAAGATTTATAAGCACTCATTCTTGCCTATATTTTGACATTCTTACCTAGACCCAACACAAGATGTTTCCAGGTGAAGACTTTTCTTACATTACACAGTTGACTTATGTTTCTAATGCAGTGTTGCCACACTCTGATTGGTTACATTTCTACTGCCAAGCACTTAAGCAAAGCATACAATAGGTAAATACTAGCAAACAAGCTTCTGAACATATCCAGCCCAATCCTGCCTGGGCTTTCTTTTCAGTTCCTGATAAGGTGTGTATCCCTGGACTCAAGACAAAACATAGCTGTCCCAAAGCTATCTGAAAACAACCCTTCTCCTACACCACCACTGCTTATCAGATGGAGGCTTTGGTGGAAACATTTGCTGCTGCTGTTCATGCATGAAAACCTTGTTTCAGATGTGGGCAGCTGGGACATTAGAAGAAAACTTGTCCACCAAAAGGTAGCAGCAATAATGAGTGTGGGAGCCTGTTCCTCTCTGGCCCCTGTGCACAATATGGTAAGAATGAAACCTCATTAAACATGGCTGCTTTGGGTTTAATAACCCAAGACAACCTCCTCCCCGAGAAATAATTTGGGAAACAGGAAGCAGAGGGCCATGGGACCCTGCACACAGACACAAGTGCCTCCCCACGGCACCTTTTAGGCTTATGGGGTCAATTGCAACCAAGAACCAGTGGCAGTGCCGGAGTGAATGTCACCACAGACATTTCACTCACCGTAACCCATGAAAAAGTGCACAAAGGCACATGGACCTTTGGGAATAGAATAGAATAGAATAGAATAGAATAGAATAGAATAGAATAGAATAGAATAGAATAGAATAGAATAGAATAGAATAGACCAGGTTGGAAGAGACCTTCAAGATTATTGCATCCAACCTATAATCCAACACCACCTAATCAACTAAACCATGCAACCAAGCACCCCATCAAGTCTCCTCGTAAACATCTCCATCACTGGTGCTTGACTCCACCACCTCGCTGGGCAGCACATTCCAATGGGCAATCACTCTCTCAATGAGGAATTTCTTCCTAACATCCAGTCTAAAGCTCCCCTGGCACAGTTTGAGACTGTGTCCTCTTGTTCTGGGACAAGAGACCAGCCCCCATCAGTCTACAACCTCCCTTCAGGTAGTTGTAGACAGCAAGAAGGTCTCCCCTGAGCCTCCCCTTCTCCAGGCTAAGCAACCCCAGCTCCCTCAGCCTCTCCTCATAGGGCTTGTGTTCCAAACCCCTCATCAACTTTGTTGCCCTTCTCTGGACATAGGACATGGGCTAAGTGCCTTACTGTTAGGAAGATCTAGCACTATCTTACAGGGACTTTTTGTGCTCCCAGGGGTGATAGATTCTGATTGCCAAGGACAAATCTCTGCCATGGTGTGGATATCATCTCCTCCAGTAACTATCCCTGCAGGGAGTCGAATCACCCAGTTAGTGCCTTTTACCACACAGGTCCTGTCAGCTGAAGCCCAGGAAAGGGGAATGTGAGGTTTCAGTTCCACAAGGAAGCCTGAAGGCTTTTGGGCACAGACTATTTCCACTGCTCAGCCAACAGTGATGTGTATCCTCAGAGTGAACAGCCTAAAGAGGTGACAGTTAGGGGGATGATTGATACAGGTGTGGATGTTAAAATCATATCCTCCACGCATTGGCCTTTGTCCTGGCCGACAATGTCCACAGCAGCTGCTGTGGCAGGAGCTGGTGGCACAACCAGTCCACAAAGTGTGCTCCCTGTCCAGGTAGTCAGCCCTGAGGGGCAAGTGGCTGCTGTTCATCCTCACATAGCTGTGGTGCCTCTGAATCCACGGGGCTGAGACATCTTAAGTATGTGAGGGGTGAATATCACTACCAATACCCAGGATTTTTAGTAGGGGCCACTGTGACTGAGGGCACATGTAGGCCTACTATCCCATTATGGTGGCTAACACTGACCCTTGTGTGGATGGACCAGTGGCCCCTACCCAATGAAAATCACAGATCCATCAAAGAACTGCTGCAACAATCCTATTTAGAACCATCTCAGAGCCTGTGGAATACTCTGGCCTTGTATTTAAGAAAAAAATCAGGGAAGTGGAGGCTGCTTCAGGACTTGAGACAAGTGAATAATGTACTGGAAAGTATGGGTTCTTCACAGCCTGGAATGCCCTCACCAGCAATGATGCCTGAGAAATGGAATAGCTGTATTATTGATTTGAAGGATTGTTTCTTTATCATCCCACTGAATCCTGATGATGCTCCAAAATTTGTCTTCACAGTCCCTGTGACTAATAATAGTGAACCCAGTCAGTGGACTGTGTTGCCTCAAGGCATGAAAAACAGCCCCACAGTTTCTCAATGGTATGTAGCACAGGCATTATCCCGTGTCAGAGCACAATATCACACCATGTAGTGTTACCACTATATGCATGCTGTGCTAATTGCTACACAGACAGAGGACGTGCTGAGTGCAGTTGTGCCTGATGTGACAGAAGTGTTGAGGAAATATGGGATAGAAATAGCCCCAGAGAAGGTGCAGCACCAAGCACCTTGGAAATATTTAGGACTAAAAATCTTAGATCAAGCAATTGAGCCACAAATGATACAAGTTCAGCAATCTGTGACCAACCTTAATGATTTGCAGAAATTACTTGGAGTCATAAACTGGATAAGACCCTTGCTAGGTCTTAGCATGACCCTGCTAGCTCCCTTATTTGACTTACTGAAGGGATACCCTGATCTTTTGTCTTCTTGATACCTGACTGCAAAAGCACAACCTGCACTGAAGCAAATGGAGCTCGCCATTGCCATGGGAACAAGCCCATCCCAGGACAAACTGGTTCCCTGTTGGTTTGGAACTGGAGGTTCTGGTGTGTCCCAGCTCCAGGCAGAGAGGCACCACAGGGTCTGCAGGAGTCATTCCAAATACCCTGGGATGCAGCAAACCCTGTACAGAGTGAAGAAAGCCAACTGCAGCTGGGTTGCAGCAGGAGGAGTGTGGCCACCCAGACACAGACGTTGTCCTCCCCTGGACTCAGCACGGTTGTAGACACATCTGGATGCTTGGTGTCTGGATGTTGCATTCTCCAGACTAAAAGAGCATAGGAGGAACTGGGGAGGCTGAGAGGAGATCTGCCAGGATGGGGATTGACATCTCTGTGGAGAGGCTGAGGGACCTGGGCTGCTTCAGCCTGCTGAATGGTGGCACAGGGCACTGCCAAAGCAGTGTGCACATGGGTGAAGGGTGGTTTCAGAGAGGATGGAGCTCTTCTAGGGTGTGGGAAGAGACCAAAACCTTCACAAAGTGCAGCTTGGAAGGTTCAGAGTGGAGATGAGGCCAAAGAAATATCCCTCAAAGGGCAGAGCAGCTATGCATGAGGCCATCCAGAGGTGTCAGGAAATAGCGAAGAGATATGAGACAGCTCAGGGAAGGGATGGAAATGGCAGGGGGAGAGCTGGGAGGGGAAGAAAGACTGATGTCAGCAGCCTGAAGGGAAAGAGCTGCAGGCATGGGGCAATGCAGGACAGGCTGCTGTAGAGATGGCCAAAGGCTCTGGCAAGGCTGAGAGGCCCAACAGGACCAAGGTCTTTATGCACTTGGCTTTGGCACTTGCCTCTGCCATCAAGGCCTATGAGGAGAAACTTGGCTTTGAGGCTTTGAGGTTCTTCTATTGCAAGGGCAGTGGTCAGGGCTTGGCCTTTCTGCTTCCTAGACCAAAGGCAAGTTTTTCTGCCCTGTACTTTGCCTTTGTCTCTCTGCAATCCTGGCCTCTAACAAGCTGCTCTAACGAGTCCCTGGGGAGCCTTTGTCAGTAACAAGCCTCAGTGAGGCCAATCAGTGCTTCAAGGTACTTTGGAGTTTTCTTCTGACTTGGACTTCTTGAGAGGCTTCTTGGCAGTAGCGTAGCAGAGTCTCCTGGCAGTACCTAAGGATGATGTAATCAGCCCCAAATACTCCATGGGGCTCATTAAAATACTGCTGAACCTCTCATTATTGCCAAGGTTTCTGCAGCTAATTGGAGAGGTTTTTATTGCACAAAGCATCTGATAAAAAGTATTTTTAAAGGTACAATTCATTCCTTTTCAGCAGGAGTTGTCTCTTTGCAAGCAAACCACAGCAAAACCTGACAAGGTCCTACCCTGGTCACTGCTCATCCTCACTCCCCACTGCTACCAGCAGAACCCTGAGCCACAGGTGAGGGACAGGATCTACCTTGTCAGGGGCTGAGGGTCAGGGCTTGGCCCTTTGGATCAATGAAACCCCTCCAGGTTTCCTCAGCAGCAGAGCCACCTTTAGCTGCTTGTCCTGACCTGTCAGCACTGCCTCACTTCTCTGCTCACACCGGAGTCTGGAGATGCTTCAGTGCTTCCAGTAATGCTTCCCTTGCATCCACTCTCTCCTGCTCTAACCAGACCCTGGGGACCCTTTCCCAGTACCCTTCACTGGGACCCATTAAGAGTAGAAGAAACTTCGGAGTTTGTATCTGACTTTGACTTCTGGAGAGGTTTCATCAGCTTCCTCTCAGTCCCTGAGGTTTACAGGGCACCAAAAGCAGCCAGAGGAGTCATTAAAACACCTTAGGCTGGACCTTTGCTGCCCTATTGGGCCAGGCTTCTGGGCTGGAAGGTGCTGCTGGCAAGCAGGCAGCGCAGCAGGAGAAAGCTCTGGCCAGGAGCAGGTCCTTTGCACAGCACAGCAGGGCTGAGGGCACTGCCAGAGGATCTCAGGGAGATGAGGAAGGCAGAAACAGCTTCGAGGTGGCCAGGACTGGGAGGATGCTGAGAGCTCACTAGAGGAGAAGTCACTGCAGTCACTGACACAGTGAGGCTGTGGGTGCAGGACACTGCAGCTGTAGCTCCTGGAGGCATCTCCATCTCAGCAGCTGATGCTCAGCTGAAGGCTCCTGGAGTGTGCACACAGAAGGAGGAGCAAAGCCCTTCAGTTCCATCCTGTGAGCAGCAGTGAGCAGAGCTGGCGAAGGAGAAGGCTTCATCTCCATCCCCTCTGCCTTCCTCTCTTCCCTTCACTGTCTCTGCAGCACTGCAGAGCTGCTGCCTGTTTCATCACCTCTCCATGGGACATTCTTTTGCTGGGTTTGGGCTGTTGGTCACTTTCTGTTCAGACTCCAGAGGAATCTGCAGGGCAATTCTGAGTCCCTGCTGCATTTGAAGCTGTGATGAACTCTGCCATGGGTTGGTAGTGATGGGACTGAGCTGATCCATTCCTCATGCAGCTCCGGGACAGGGGTTGCAATGAGGCTGAGAGAAGTGTGCCCTAACTTGTCACTGCCTTTCCCTCCTTGGACAGGTCTCCATGCCCCGAGGCAGCAGATGGCCAACAGCAGCTCCATCACCCACTTCCTCCTGCCATTGCCAGGCACAAGGCAGCTGCAGCTCCTGCACTTCTGCCTCTTCCTGGCCATCTACCTGGCTGCCCTGCTGGGCAATGGCCTCATCATCACCACCATAGCCTGGGACCACCACCTTCACACCCCCATGTACTTCTTCCTCCTCAACCTCGCTCTCACTGACCTGGGTGCCATCTCCACCACTGTGCCCAAATCCATGGCAAATTCCCTGAGGAACATCAGAGACATCTCCTATTCAGGGTGTGCTGCTCAGCTATTTTTCTTTCTCTTTTTCATTTCAGCAGAGTATTTTCTCCTCACCACCATGTCCTACGATCGCTATGTTGCCATCTGCAGACCCCTGCACTATGAGACCCTTCTGGGCAGCAGAGTTTGTCTCCACCTGGCAGCAGCTGCCTGGGCCTGTGGGGCTCTCTATGCTCTGCTGCACACAGCCAATACATTTTCTCTGCCCCTCTGCCAGGGCAATGCTGTGGCACAGTTCTTCTGTGAAATCCCCCAGATCCTCAAGCTCTCCTGCTCCACATCCTACCTCAGGGAACTTTGGCTTCTCGTGGCCAGTGGCTGTTTTGTGTTTGTCTGTTTCATGTCCATTGTGGTGTCCTATGTGCAGATCTTCAGGGCAGTGCTGAGGATCCCCTCTCAGCAGGGACGCCACAAAGCCTTTGCCACCTGCCTCCCTCACCTGGCTGTGGTCTCCCTGTTTGTCAGCACTGGTATCTTTGCTTACCTGAAGCCTCCCTCCATCTCCTCTCCATTCCTGGACCTGGTGGTGTCAGTTCTGTACTCAGTGGTGCCTCCAGCAGTGAACCCTCTCATCTACAGCCTGAGGAACCAGGAGATCAAGGATGTCCTGAGTAAACTGATCCCTGGATGCTCTCAGAAGTAATAAACTCTTTGTCTTCTCCTGCAGAGCAGTTCTGATGTCACTCAGTGCAGGCCCAGCCTGGCTTCTATATCTTTTGGTGGTAGGGGTGGATTTTTCCTCTTTGTCATCACCTTTCTAATTCACTGTCTGCTTTGCTTTTCTCTTTGAGAATTCATGTAACAGAACCTCTGCTCCTTCTTTGGTTAAACAAAATAAAGGACCTTTCCCAGAGCTTTAGGGACAATTCCTGCATGCAGAGTTGGCAGAGAAGAGAATCCCAGCACAGCCTCACTGCCAGGGAGCATCAGCACTCCCTGGACCCCTGGTCCCCTCCTGGCACCTTCCTTTGCCAATTTGATCTCCTGAACACCTTCTTGTCAAACTTGCTCCTCACTCCAGTACAAACTGATCCTGATTCTTTCCCATATCAGCTCCACCTGTCCCAGCATAAATTTCATACTCTGACCCTCCCAGTCCAGAATGGCCACCTCACAGTACAAACTGGATACCCTGATCCCATCCCTCTAGAAACTGAGCCTCACCTCACCTGGGTCCCTTTAAGCCTTCCACATACAAACTTGTCCTTGTCCCAGTATAAACTAATTTTCCTGATCCCATCCCAGTACAGTCTGAGACTCATCCCAGAATAAACTGGAAGCCCTGCATAGGTTCCAGTATCAAATGAATCTCTCCAACTGCAAAGTCAGTAACATGACCACCTTCCCAGTACAGACTGTGCCCCTTCCCAGTAAAAACTACATACCCTGAACTCTTCCCAGCATAGCTGTGGCCTCCTTCCAGAATAAACTGGATTGTCTTGCCCTCTCCCACTACAGTGTGGGTCCCATCCCAGTACAAAAGGCATTCCCTGGCTTCCCCCAGGACTGATTGCATCCATTCCAGTACAGTTTGGACACCTAATGCCCTCCCAGTACAGTGTGGGCCCTGTCCCAGTCTAAACCAGCTCCCTTTTACCCCTCCAAGTACACCTTAGGCCTTGTCCCACTATAAACTGGATGCCCTTATCTCCTCCCAGTATAAACTGGGCAAGGCTTATTCTAAACTTAATCCCTTGGTTCCCTTCCAGTACAGACGCTGATCTAGCACAGTTGGGATCCCCTGGCCCCATTGCAGTACATTCTGGCCCTTAACCCATTACAAATTTGATCTTTTTAACCCTGTGGTGGTGAGAGAAGGTTCAGTTCTCCCTCCCCCACAAAGACAGAAACCACAGCTGACTCAGTCGGAGAAGCAAGATGAATTAAATCTGTATTTACAAGCAGGATGAAATGCAGGTTATATATACACACTATGCAGTATTTACAATATATACAGAAATACACAGCAAAGAAAGTAATACAGAACAAAACTCCCTCCTCTGGACAGAGAAGGGTTCCCCCCCTGTATCCCCTCTCTCCCCCTACCTCCCTTTTTTCCCAAGAGGGTTAGAGAGAGAGAAAAGGTAATTATTAAGGAGGAAATTCTTGTTAGGCTCAAAAGCGCATGCAAGGATTAGTTTTCTTATCTCAAGGTTAACAGGTCCTGCCACTGCTGCTCAGAAGCAGACAGGCTGAAGAGACAGAACAGACTGGAACTGATGGAGAGACTCAAGCAGAACTGAAACTTAAAGTTGCATTCTACCAATCTACCAATGAAATTAATGTAGAATATCTGAATGTTTTCAAAATATTCAGCCAGAGGGTTCCAGCACTGTCCCTTTCTTAAAGGCACAGCCTAAAATGGTTGCACCCACCCAGCTCTCCCCCTGCCATTTCCATCCCTTCCCTGAGCTGTCTCAGCTCTCCCTGCCATTTCCTGACACCTCTGGATGGCCTCATGCATAGCAGCTCTGCCCTCGGAGGGACATTTCTTTGGCCTCATCTCCACTCTGAACCTTCCAAGCTGTCGGTGACTGTAGTGGGTTGAGAGAGAAGACCTAGCTTTCTCTCCCCCACAAAGAGGAAAAAAACCACAGCTAACTCAGCCAGAGAAGTGGAAGGAATGCTATATTTTACAAGCAATGTGGAAAGGCAGGTTAAATATACACAATATATACAGTATTTACAATATATATACAGAAATATACAGCAAGGGAAAAAAAAAGAATACAGGAACGAAATTCCCTCCTCCGGACAGAGAAGGGTTCCCCCCCTGTACCCCACTCTCTCCCCCTCCCTCCCTTTTTTCCCAAAAAGGGTTAGAAAGAGAGAAAAAGGCAGTTATTAAGAGAGAAGAATTTTAGTAGGCCTATTAGTAGGATTAGTGCTTATCTTTATCCAAGGTCAGAACTCCAGCTGCTCAGAAGCAGACAGGCTGGAAAAGCAGGACAGAGAAAAACTGAGAAAGATTCCAACTGAACTCAAAACTTAAAGTTGCATTCTACCAATCTACCAATGAAATTTGTTTAGAATATCTGATTGGTTTTATTATTATTCCAAAACATTCAGCCAGAGTGTCCCAGCACTGTCCCTCTCTTAAAGGCACAGCCTCAAATGGTCACAGTGACATAGAATGGAGTCAATACAGATGAGCAGTATGATCTAGTATTGCTCATTTATTAAGGGAACTTCTACAGCTTATATAGACTCAGAGAGCATCGTTGGCATCGCTTCATTGGTTCCCTACGAGTGACCACACATTGTACTGTTATAGATTATTGGCACACGAGGTTGTTGATGCAGGCATGTGTCCTGTTATTCCCAGATAATTCTCTGTGTTTATAGCTTCCAGTGCCCTGCTTTAGTTACATGCTGCAGGCACAGCACTGTTTTACTACATTGCTAGCCACTTCTGCACTTGTGCTGAGCATGGCATATCAACATGTCAGGCTCTAGGCCTACACTGCCAGATTGCTCACACTGCTCATCGCTGGCATTGCCACAGGAGGGTACAGAAATGTCATGGTGAGAGCTGCAAGGAAAGCAAGACGGGTGTCAAGAGCATGAAGGGAAAGAGCTGCAGGCATGGGGCAGTGTAGCACTACCTGCAAGGCTGAAAGCTCAACAGCACTGAGGTCTTTCTCCTTCTGTCTATGGCAGTTGCCTCTACCACCAAGGCCAGGGAAGTGAAATTTTAGCTTGAGACTCTGCAATTGACTGCCAGGTTCTGAGGTCAGGGTTTGGCCTTTCTGCTGCAGAAACCAAACCCAGGTGGGGGACAGTGTAGGACAACCTGTGGTGGGGATGGCAGTGGGCATTGGCAAGGCTGGAAGTCATCAGGAGAACCCAAGGCTTTGCCTTCTTGGCTGTGGCAATCATCCACCACCAAGTGCTGTGAGGAGACTTCCTAAGGCACCAGGGGGTCCTCAGAGCCTCCTTAAACAGCCCCAGGAAGGCTGGGGACTCTCATCCGCTTGTCCTTCACTCAGCATCACAAATCCCACACCCCACAGCACCTGAGGAGCCTTGACCCATAAATGAGGGACAGGATCTGCCTGCCCAGGCACTGTGGTCAGGGTTTGGCCTTCCTGCTCCATAAACCAAACCCAGAGTTTGCTCTCCTGCACTTTGCCTTTGTCTGCTGCAATCATGGCCTCCACTGAGCTGCTCTAAGGAGCCCTTGGGAGGCTTTGTTGGTAATGAGCCTCAGTGGGGCCAATCAGTGCTTCAAGGTACTTTGTGTTTTCCTTCTGACTTCTGAAGAAGTTTCTTCAGTCTTCTCTCAGTACCTGAGGTTCCTGCAATGAGTCCCAAGTGCCCTCAGGAGATGTTTGTGTCTCTGCAATCTTCTCCAGGATTTCAAAGTGCACCTCGCAAAGCTCAATTTTTTTTATGCCAAAGATAAAATATTTTACTCCATTTCAGTTCAGAGCAGAGATGATAATTCCCCAAGTGACACCGCCCCAGGCTGTCTCAGCAGGACATCTGCACTTGCAGGAACATCTGTCCTTCAGTCTGACATTGAATGGACAACTTTGCTCCTCACACTCTCCAACCTCCCCATTGCTGTCACTGCCCACCTGAGGCTTACAAGGTGATTCAGCAGAATGTGTTCTAATCCAAGAGCCTCTGAATGACAGAGTGGATAAGGACAAGGCTGACCCTGACTGACTGCAAGGGATCCTGAATTCAAATCTATTTCTGTGGCTGTGCCTGGAGAGAAGAACCAAGCACACAGACACAGGGACAGAGCTGAATGGGTTCCGTGCATGATAGATACCTTGTCCCTGGTGACAGCAAAGGTGTCTGTGAAAAACACAGAGAGGTGGAGAGGTGGTTGGCAGAGGGTGTCCTGGAGTTCAGTTTCCTTCTGCTGGAGCTCAGGGCAAACCCTCACAAAGCTTCAAAATTCTTAGGGTGCAAGACCTGAGCCTGGAGAAGTCTGACTTGGTGCTGGCCCTTGGTGCAGGTTGTGCCTGAGAGATATCTGACTGGGGGAGATGCTGGACACAGCTGCTGAGCTCCAAGGCCCTGGCTTTAGGCTCACTGTTTTTAGAGGGGGAGATCATTGACTTTCATCAGGTGTTTCTCTGATCTGGAGAACCTTGGATGCTGAATCATCCTGGGATCTTTTGCCACTTGCACAGACCCTGAAGGTTTTTGACTTTCAGAGTTTTCTATCAGCTCCCTGTTGGCTGTGATCCAAGCACAGATGCACTGAGCTGGCAGGAGGTGACAAACACTCAAGCCACAGGGAGAGCAGTGCAAGGCTGGGAGAGTGAGGGTGCAGCACACCAAGGACACCTCACAGGGCTCTATTTCTGTCTGTCCTGATCCATCCCTGGCTTACTCTGGGCTAGCTCATGGCCTAGGCAAGGAGGAAGGGGGAATCCCATCAGGTCTTGAGTAGGTCTCCGGTGACAGGGGGACTGTGCCAGCACAATCTGCTCTGTGACTTGAGTGCATTTCTCTCAGCCAGATAGTGGCTGTGAGGTTGCCTCTTGTCTCTCTGCCTCTCAACAGAGAATGTCATCAACCAATCAAAATGAGATGGTAATTTGGTGGTTCCTTAGCCTCCAAAGTCTTCTTCAATGTCATTCAGTGACACAAAGCACACAGGAAACATTGATGATGGGAAATGTCTGCAGCAGTGTGACTTGCTTGGCCATCCTCCTAACCCTAACTACAAACCAATGTGGAACAGCAAGCAGAGAGCAGAGCAGGCAGGAAAATCACAGTGGCTGTGACACCAGGGGCAGTGTCCCAGCTGCTGCTGGACACCATCCAAACAGGACTTCCACCACCAGTGTTCTCCACTCCTCTTGATTCCTTTTAGCACTCAATGGATTTCTTCAGTGTCATGGTGGACTCTGGGCAGAGTCTTTTGTCCTGCTTCTCCTGGTGGTTGTAGCAGGCTGATGGAATCAGGGTGCTGGAGGAGTAGTTGGGTTGCAGTGAAATTCTTTCCAATGGGTGTAGGGTGTAGCTAACCATACAACATATGAGCAAAGACACATCCTGGTGAGGAGTTATTGGCACAGAGAATTTCCAATCACAGCCAATGATTACAGAGACATCACACAGGCAGAAACTGAACTGATTGCTGTGGTGGTGTTCCAGAACTGTGATAAATATTGTGGTGCAGGCCCAGCTGGTTCCAGCACCATGAGCTGAGATACAAACTAACCGAGCAGTTGAGAGCAGGACCAGGGCTGCAAGGGCAGCCAAGGGGCCCAGACCTGCGGAGCCTGTGGCTCCCTCTTCAGGCATAGGTGAATGTTACAACTCCCCTTTCCCACAGCCTATCCCCACTCAGCTCACTGTTGCATCTTGATTTGAACAGGGGCTCTTCTCCCCGCTTGCCTTTCCCATCTGCTTCAAGGATGCAGCACTTGGTTCTTTTTCCCTCCCATCCTTTCTCATATGGTTTTGTTGCACATCTCATCACCTCCAGGGTCTCACACAGACATGAAGGCCATCTCAACATTTCATTACCACTCTCTTTTTGGGTTCTTATAGATTGGTTCTATTGCAAACTAACTGTGTTGTTGTTAGCCACACTGCTGTGAAACTCCAGACCGTCCCAGCTGGACATTTCCAAACTTAACCTAAGATCCTAAGATGTTAATGTTGGCAGCACCAACCAGTCCCTTGCATGGGTTACCCTTTCCTCCCCTAGAGGCTGTAATGTGAGTTTGGCAGAGGGGCTCTTGTTTACAAAGCCACTCACTGCCTTGGACTTCACTTTGTGTTGGCTGGGTTCTATAGCCAGGTCCCTAGCAGGCTTACTCCTGGTTATAGACATTTGTGCTCCTGGGTCTGTTACAAACCTTACACAATCTCTCTGAGCTCCTACTGGAATTTCTGTAATGGGCTTGAGACAGTTATTGGAGAGCCTCTGCACTGCCAGCACCTGCCCAGGAGGGTGGCTCTCTGCCTTCCCAGGGATACACTTCTTTGGTCAAGTGTTCTGAGTTGATGAAGTCCTCCTTTGGAGCAGCAGGCACAACTCCCTCTCCAACCCATGGCTTGCTTGCTCTCTGCTTTCTGCTGGCAGGGTTATTTTTATTCCTCAATATCTGTACTAATGCTTGGGGATTGGCAGTGGTCATAGCCTTTCCCATCTGCCACAATGCCCAAGTTCTAGAGCTCTCTACCAAAGATAAGTTTGTTCTGTGTCATATTTTGATGTAGAAGCTGCCTCTGGCTTAGCAGCCTGAGCCTGACCAGTCTGCAGTGTGTGTTCTGGAACTTTCCCTGCAGCTGGTCAATAACCAGTTGGAATCAGTGGAGCTCCACCTGGGGAGGGATGATGAGCTGGTTGAGAGTGAATGGGTTAAAATTAAAGGCAGGACAGGGGAAGGAGATATTACTGTGGGGGTCTCCTACAGGCCACCTGACCAGCAGATCCAAGCAGATGAG
Organism: Melanerpes formicivorus; assembly: GCF_026170545.1. Classification (NCBI taxonomy): domain Eukaryota; kingdom Metazoa; phylum Chordata; class Aves; order Piciformes; family Picidae; genus Melanerpes; species Melanerpes formicivorus. The sequence goes on along the minus strand of NW_027143489.1, from coordinate 35,260 downwards.
GCCCTCCACAGGCAAATAGAAGCGGCTTCCAGGTCACAAGCCCTGGTCCTCATGGGTGATTTCAACCACCCGGACATCTGCTGGAGGGACAACACAGCAAGGCACCAGCAATCCAGGATGTTCCTGGACTGCATAGAAGACAACTTCCTCCTCCAAATGGTAGAGGAACCAACAAGAAATGGTGCTATGCTGGACCTTGTTCTCACCAACAGGGAAGGGCTGGTAAGCAACGTGAGGCTGCAGTGACCATGAAGCAGGTGAATTTAATCTCCTCAGGACAATCAGGAGGAAGTATTCCAAGCTTACGACCCAAGACTTTAGGCGTGCAGATTTTGATCGCTTCAGGGATCTCATAGCCAAAGTGTCGTGGGACAAAGCCCTGGAGGGAAGAGGGACCCAGGACAGCTGGTCAGTATTCAAGGACCACCTCCTCTGTGTCCAGGAGCTCTGTATACCAACAAAGAGAAAAGCAGGTAAGAATGCTAGGAGGCCTGCCTGGATGAGCAAGGAGCTACTGGACACACTATTACTTAAAAAGAAACTCTACAGGAAGTGGAGAGAAGGACAGCTAGAACAGGGGGTATATAAGGAAGCTGCCCAAGCAGCAAGAGTCCTGGTTAGGAAAGCCAAAGCAGAGTTCGAATTGAATCTAGCCAGGGAGATTAAAGGGAACACTAATGTGACCGTTTGACGTTGTCCCCTTAAGAAAGGGAATATGGTGGATGGAAGTTGGTAAATGAAAAGAACAATCTAAACTAATTTCATTGGTAAAGTGGGAGGAAGCACCTTCTGAACTGGGAGTGCAGGAGGGTATACTGGGCATTCCGGCACTTTATCTTCAGTCTTTCTTCCGCTTCTCCTTCAGGCAGCAGCTTGCAGCTCCTGGGCTTTCGGCCAAGGCTTTGGCCTTGAAAACTGATAAGCTATAAGGCCTGTATTAACTGCTTTCCAATTAACACAAAACTGCTTCTAACATTTTTTCTCTTTTCTCTCTCTTTCTAACCCGCTCTGGGGAAAGGGGGGAGAGAGGGGAGAGCGGAGGTGGGGAACCCCCTCAGCAGAGGGGGGGAACTCTCATTTCTGTGCTACTTTATTGTATATCTTTGTATATATTGTAAATACTGTAAATTTGTATATATTCCCCTGCATATCCTACATTGCTTTGTAAATATACAGCTCCACTGCTTTGCTAATTCAGCTGTGAGTTTTTTTTTCCCTTTTCCTTCAATTTTCTTTCCCTTTACTTTACAGGGGGGAGGGAGGAGGCTTCTTGGCCTTACCCTTCCAACCCTACGACAACTAAGAACTTCTACAGGTTTATTAATGGGAAGATGAAGACTAGGGAAGGTGTGGGCCCCTTCAGAAAGCAAAAGCTGGTGACATGGTCACAAGTGATGAGGAAAAGGCTGAGGTATTTAACAACTTCTTTACCTCAGTCTTCACTGCAAGGGCCTCTAGCCACACTCCTGATGTTATGGAAGACAGTGCCAGGGACGGGGAGGAAGAACTGCCCATTGTAAGTGCAGATCAGGTTTGTGATCACCTAAAGAACCTGAAAGTGTTCAAGTCCATGGGACCCGACGGGATACACCCACGGGTACTGAGAGAACTGGCAGAGGAGGTTGCTAAACCCCTCTCTATTATATTTCAAAAGTCATGGCAATCTGGTGAAGTCCCCACAGACTGCAAAAGGGGAAACATTGCCCCCATTTTCAAAAAGGGTAAGAAGGAGGAACCAGGGAACTACAGGCCAGTCAGTCTCACCTCTGTGCCTGGAAAGATCATGGAGCAGATCCTCCTGGAGGCACTACTGGCTCAGAAGAATAATGAAGAGGTGATTTGGAACAGTCAGCATGGCTTTGCCAAGGGCAAATCCTGCCTGACCAACCTGGTTGCCTTCTATGAGCAGGTAACAAAATTAATAGATGAGGGGCGAGCAACTGATGTCATTTCCCTGGACCTGAGCAAAGCCTTCGACAGTGTCCCGCACCACATCCTGGTCTCCAAACTGGTGACACAGGGGTTTGATGGGTGACCACTAGATGGATAAGGAATTGGCTTGATGGCCGCGCCCAAAGAGTGGCTGTCAATGGCTCCATGTCCCAGTGGAGGCCAGGGACAAGCGGAGTCCCTCAGGGATCAGTCCTGGGACCTGACTTGTTCAACATCTTTGTGGGTGACATGGACAGTGGCATTGAGTGCACCTTCAGCAAGTTTGCTGATGACACCAAGCTGTGTGGTACAGCAGACATGCTGGAGGGAAGGGAGGCCATCCAGAGGGACCTTGACAGGCTGGAGAGGTGGGCACAAGCCAACCTCATAAGAGCAAGTGCAGGGTCCTGCATCTGGGTTGAGGCAATCCCAGGCACAAATCCAGGCTGGGCAGTGTCTGGCTGGAAAGCAGCCCTGAGGAGAGAGACTTGGGGGTGCTGGGGGAGGAGAAGCTCAACATGAGCTCTCAGTGTGCACTTGCAGCCCACAAAGCCAATCAGATCCTGGGCTGCATCAGGAGAAGTGTGGCTAGCAGGCCAAGGGAGGTGATCCTCCCCCTCTACTCAGCTCTGGGGAGACCCCACCTGGAGTACTGTGTCCAGTTCTGGAGCCCCTACTACAAGAGGGATATGTACATGCTGGAACGTGTCCAGAGAATGGCCAGGAGGATGATCAGAGGGCTGGAGCACCTCTCCTGTGAGGACAGACTGAAGGAGTTGGGGCTGTTCAGTCTGGAGAAGAGAAGGCTCCAAGGTGACCTCATCGTAGCCTTCCAGTATCTGAAGGGGGCCTACAGGAAGGCTGTGGAAGGACTGCTCGGGATCTCAGGTAGTGATAGGACTAGGGGGAATGGAATGAAGTTGGAGGTGGGGAGATTCAGGCTGGATGTGAGGAGGAGGTTCTTCACCATGAGAGTAGTGAAGCCCTGGAATGGGTTGTCCAGGGAGGTGGTCGAGGCCCTGTCCCTGGAGGTGTTTAAGCCCAGGCTGGCTGAGGCTCTGGCCAGGCTGATCTTGTGTGGGGTGTCCCTGCCCATGGCAGGAGAGTTGGAACTAGATGATCCTTGTGGTTCCTTCCAACCCTGACTGATACTATGATACTATGACTGGTATACAGCAGAACAATGACCAAGCTGCCACAGCACTCAGGCCTTGCACTGACCCAGGAGAGGCTGGAAATGGAAAGAGAACAGCCCTGGAAGTCCAGGTGCTGGTGCTCCCTGGCTGTGCTGCTGTGCTGGGACTCTTTCCTCCCCCAAATCTGCACAGTACCTGGCTGAAAAGCCCTGGAGAAGTCCTGGAGAAGGATCTCAGGAAGCAAAATATTAATGAAAGGTTCTTTATTTTTTTAACAAATCAAACAAAGAGCAGAGGTCCTGCTGAACAAACTCTTGGTCAGTAAAGCAGAGATTGTGTTAGAAAAGGGATGACAGTTTGATAAAGAGTAAAACACCACCACTAATAATTACAGAAGTCGTGCTGGGCCTGTACTGAGGGACATCAGAACTGCTCTGCAGTAGAGTTTATTGCTTCTGAAACCATCCAGTGATCAGTTTGCTCAGGGCAGCCTTGAGCTCCTGGTTCCTCAGGCTGTAGATGAGAGGGTTCACTGCTGGAGGCACCACTGAGTACAGAACTGATAGCAACAGATCGAGGGATGGGGAAGAGACAGAGGGAGGCTTCAGGTAGGCAAAGAAGCCAGTGCTGAGAAACAGGGAGACCACAGCCAGGTGAGGGAGGCAGGTGGCAAAGGCTTTGTGGCATCCCTGCTGAGAGGGGATCCTCAGCACTGTCCTGAAGATCTCCACATAGGATACCACAATCAACACGAAACAGACAGATGAAAAAGAGGCAGTAACCAAAAGAAGCCAAAGTTCCCTGAGGTAGGATGTGGAGCAGGAGAGCTTGAGGATCTGGGGGATTTCACAGAAGAACTGGTCCAGAGTATTGCCCTGGCAGAGGGGCAGGGAAAATGTATTGACTGTGTGCAGCAGAGCATAGAGAAAGCCACAGGCCCAGACAGCTGCTGCCAGGTGGAGACAAACTCTGCTGCCCAGGAGGGTCTCATAGTGCAGGGGTCTGCAGATGGCAACGTAACGATCGTAGGACATGGTGGTGAGGAGAAAATACTCTGCTGACATGAAAAAGAGAAAGAAAAATAGCTGAGCAGCACACCCTGAATAGGAGATGTCTCTGATGTTCCTCAAGGAACTGGACATGGATTTGGGCACAGTGGTGGAGATGGCACCCAGGTCAGTGAGAGCGAGGTTGAGGAGGAAGAAGTACATGGGGGTGTGGAGGTGGTGGTGCCAGGCTATGGTGGTGATGATGAGGCCATTGCCCAGCAGGGCAGCCAGGTAGATGGCCAGGAAGAGCCAGAAGTGCAGGAGCTGCAGCTGCCTTGTGCCTGGGAATGGCAGGAGGAGGAAGTGGGTGATGGAGCTGCTGTTGGCCATCTGCTGCCTCTGGCCATGGAGACCTGTGCAAGGAGGGAAAGGCAGTGACAATTAGGGCACACTTCTCTCAGCCTCATTGTAACCTCATTGTCCTTGAGCTGCATGAAAAATGGGTCAGCTCAGTCTCGTCACTACCAACCACTGATGGTTCATCACAGCTTCATATGCAGCAGGGACCCAGAATTGCCCTAAAGATTCCTCTGGAGTCAGAGCAGAAAATGACCAACAGCCCATACCCAGCGAAAGAATGTCCCATGGAGAGATGATGAAACAGGCAGCAGCTCTGCAGTGCTGCAGAGACAGTGAAGGGAAGAGAGAAAGGCAGAGGTGATGGGGATGAAGCCTTCTCCTTCCCCAGCTCTGCTCACTGCTGCTCACAGGATGGAACTGAAGGGCTTTGCTCCTCCTTCTGTGTGCACACTCCAGGAGCCTTCAGGTGAGCGTCCACTGCCGAGATGGAGGTGCCTGCAGGAGCTACAGCTGCAGTGTCCTGCGCCCACAGCCTCACTGTGTTGGTGAATGCAGTGAGTTCTCCTCCTGTGAGCTCTCAGTCATCCTTCCAGTTCTGGCCACCTTGAAGCTCTCTCTGCCTTCCTCATCTCCCTGAGATCCTCTGGCAGTGTCCTCAGTCCTGCTGTGCTGTGCAGAGGAGCTGCTCCTGGCCAGAGCTGTCTCCTGCAGCACTGCCTGCTTGCCAGCAGCTCCCTCCAGTCCAGGAGCCTGGCCCAGCTCAGCAGCTCAGGACCAGCCCAAAGCATTTAAAGGAGCCCTCTGGTGGCTTTGGTGTCAAGTCCATGAACCTCAGAGACTGAGAAGCTGATGAAACCTCTCCAGAAGTCAAAATCAGCTTCAAACTCTGAAGTTTCTTCTAATGTTAACGGGTCCCAGGGAACCATACTGGAAAGTATCCCCAGGGTCTGGTTAGAGCAGAAGGAGATAATGGATGCAAGGGAAGCATCACTGGAGGCACTGAATCATCTCCAGGCTGTGGTGAGAGCAGAGAACTGAGGCAGTGCTGACAGGTCAGGACAAGCAGCTAAAGGTGGCTCTGCTGCTGAGGAAACCTGGAGGAGTTTCATTGATCCAAAGGGCCAAGCCCTGACCTCCAGCACCTGGCAAGGCAGATCCCATCCCTCACCTGTTGCTCAGGGCTCTGCTGGGTGCAGTGGGGAGTGAGGATGACCAGTGACCAGGGTGGGACCTTGTCAGGTTTTACTGTGGTTTGCCTCTGAAAAGGAATGAAATGTACCTTTAAAAATAATTTTCATCAGATGCTTTGTGCAATAAAAACCTCTCCAATTAGCTGCAGAAACCTTGGCAATAATGAGAGGTTCAGCAGTATTTAATGAGCCCCATGGAGTATTTGGGGCTGATGACATCATCCTTAGGTACTGCCAGGAGACTCTGCCAAGGTACTGCCAAGAAGCCTCTCAAGAAGTCCAAGTCAGAAGAAAACTCCAAAGTACCTTGAAGCACTGATTGGCCTCACTGAGGCTTGTTACTGACAAAGGCTCCCCAGGGACTCGTTAGAGCAGCTTGTTAGAGGCCAGGATTGCAGGGAGACAAAGGCAAAGTACAGGGCAGAAAAACTTGCCTTTGGTCTAGGAAGCAGAAAGGCCAAGCCCTGACCACTGCCCTTGCAATAGAAGAACCTCAAAGCCTCAAAGCAAAGTTTCTCCTGACAGGCCTTGGTGGCAGAGGCAACTGGCAGAGCCAAGGGGACAAAAACTTTGGTCCTTTTGGGCCTCTCAGCCTTGCCAGAGCCCTTGGCCATCCCTACAGCAGCCTGTCCTACACCATCCCATGCCTGCAGCTCTTTCCCTTCAGGCTGCTAACACCAATCTTGCTTCCCCATCCAGCTCTTCCCTTGGCTTTTCCATCCCTTCCCTGAGCTGTCTCAGATCTCCCTGCCATTTCCTGACACCTCTGGATGGCCTCATGCATAGCAGCTCTGGCCCTTTGAGGGACATCTTTTTGACCTCATCTCCACTCTGAATCTTCCAAGCTGCACTGTGTGGAGGTTTTGGTCTCTTCCCACTCCCCAGATAAGCTCCATCCTCTCTGAAACCACCCTTCAGCCATGTGTACACTGCTGTGCCCAGTGCTTCAGCTTGCTGAAGCAGCTCAGGTCCCTCTGCCTCTCCACAGAGATGTCAACTCCCATCCTGGCAGATCTCCTCTGCAGCCTCTGCAGTTCCTCTCCATTCCTTCAGACTGGTCATTCCCACACCCAGGGATCAAGCATCCAGATGTGGCCACAGCAGTGCTGACTCCAGGGAACTCCTTTGTCTGGTTAGCCACACTCCTGCCACAGCACAGCTGTAAATGATCTTCTTGCCTGTGGTCAGGCTTTGCTCCATCCCAGGGCTTTTTGAATGGTTCCTCCCAGATCCTGTGGTGCCTTTCTGCCTGGGGGTGGGACACTCCACAACCTCCAGTTCCAAACCGACAGGGACCCAGTTTGTAGTGGGATGTGCTCTGACTTTGCTGTAGAACAAAACCATTTCTGGGCTGGGAGGAGATCAGGGGATGCAGCTTGCACTGGGATAATCCCTTGTCTGTACTTGGTGATGCCATTGGAAGCAGTTTATTCTGGGACAGGTCTCAAATTGTACTGGAATGGGATCAGGAGAAGCAGTTTGTACTGGGACAAGGCCAAGCTGTACTTGGAGATCTTTAAGGCACCCTGCTTGGAGTGGAATGGGACCCAGTCTATAGTGGGATGGGATCAGGGACTCCAGCTAGTATTTGGATGGAGTCTGGTTTGTACTGGGGGGGACTCAGGGTATGCAGTTTGCACTGGGGTGGCCCAGTCTGTGCTGAGATGGCATCAGAGTATCCGGTTCACAGGTGGAGGGAGGCAGTAGGTACTGGAAGGGGACCAAGGAATGCACTTTGTGCTAGAAAGGGACCCATCCCCTGGGATGGAGCAAGATGATAGAGTTTGTGCTAGAATGAGGCTGTTGCTGTTCTGGTAGGGCACCAGGGAATTCACTTTGTGCTGGCACAAAGCCCAGTCTGTACTGGGAGGGCTCAAAGAGATTCAGTTTGAGCAGGGAGGAGAGCCCAGTGTGACCTGGGATGGCATCAGGGTGTCCTGTGTACACTGGAACAGGGCCTAGGTTCTTCTGGAATGGAATCAGAGATTCTGGGGGATGCACTTTGCACAGGGATGAGACTCAGACTGGACTGGGAGATGCTGAGATGATGCTGCTGGTACTGGGTTAAGACCACATTTGTGCTGCAGCTCAGGAGATCCAGGTCGTACTGACAGGTGGCTCAGGCTGTGCTGGGAGGAGTCACAAAGATCAAGTGTGTGTTGGGTGGGGTACAGATTGTATTAGAATGGGGCCAGGGAATCCAGTTTGTGCTGGAACTGAGTCCAGTCTGTACTGGGAGGGGCCCAGGGGACTGAGTTTATCATCAGCCAGGCCCAGTTTGACTGGGAAGGGTAAGGAGGATGTTGTAATTGAATCACTCCTTAGGCACCGCTGAGCACAAGCAGCAGCATCTCTGTGTTCTCAGCACTGGGCACACTGGGGATGGCTCCAGAACCCAGGAGCCCCAGGGAAGAGCTCTTGTGGCTGTTTGGACCTGAGCTATGACCAACTCACCCCTGCCTCATGCAATTATTCCTCCTCCCTATTATATCTTCATGAGGCATGGTTCAGTGACAGATTTGTGTGTCTGTGCCTGAGTAAACAGTCTGGGGTCTCCCAAACACCCTCCTCAAATTACTTTGATGGCCACCAAGGACACCCTGGATGTTTTTCTCACCCACTTTTAGTTCCTGACAAATAAATTGTACCAGAACCTTTCTTTCTCACCTATGCTTTCTTTGCACACTTGTTGCAGGTTAAGGACTAACTCTCCTCCCATAGAGATCATCCCTCCAGGGGACAGCCCAGCCCAGTGGGAGGAACAGGACATTGTCAACTGTTATTCTATCCCATAATGCTGCAGCTATCTCTATAAGCAGAGCTCACAGCCAGTTCTCTCTCTCTCTCCTCTCTGCTCTGGGTGTGTGGCAGCTGCTGTCTCTTTGGTCTGTGTGGCAGTGCAGCCTCGCTGGCCAAGCTGTTTGCTTGCTGCGCAGCTGGGGCCTCATGCATCTAGCTTGAGGTGGGGCATTGAGGCCTGGTTGAGGCCTAGTGGGCTCAGCTTGAGGGGGCAGTGAGGCCTGCTCTGGGCCTTCTGAGGCTTAGTGTGGAGGGCAGGTTTTGGCTGGTTGAGGTCTAGTTGAGGCCTGGTGAGCTGCTGGAGAGTGTTGCAATATAGATGGTAGATTAATCTCAAACGTGCTTCCAGGACAAGCTGTAAGCAAGCAAAGACATTTATTACATTGTACAGTAAAGTGAGGTGTTGTCTTTAACAAATGGAAAACAAAAGGGAAAAATTAAAACTTTACCTTAAGTACAGTGACTGTTGGACTGGTCTTCAAATATTAATACAAGCTGCAACCTGCCTCCAGAGCCCGGCACTGTAAAGCACTGTCTAAAACCATGGACCTTTGGTTTTGAGCTCTCAAAATTTGATAGGGGCCTTGGCTGTAAGCTCTTCAGAACCTGGTACCTCAGCAAGGCCATCAGAAGGACATTGAGACACTTGAAGGTGTCCAGAGAAGGGCAGTGAGGCTGAGGAGAGGCCTTGAGCACAGCCCTGTGAGGAGAGGCTGAGGGAGCTGGGATTGTTTAGCCTGGAGAAGAGGAGGCTCAGGGGAGACCTCATTGCTCTCTCCAACTACCTGAAGGGAGGATGTAGCCAGGAGGGGTTGGTCTCTTCTCTCAAGCAACCAGCACCAGAACAAGGGGACACAGTCTCAAGCTGCACCAGGGGAATTTTAGGCTGGAGGTGAGGAGAAAGTTCTTCACTGAGAGAGTCATTTGTCATTGGAATGTGCTGCCCAGGGAGGTGGTGGAGTCCCCATCCCTGGAGGTGTTCAAGAGGGGATTGGATGTGGCACTTGGTGCCATGCTTTAGTCATGAGGTGTTGAGTGACAGGTTGGACTTGATGATCTTTGAGGTCTCTTCCAACCTTGGTGATGCTGTGAAGTGTGTCAAAGCTCTCTAGTCTATCAGCAGGCACTTGTGTCACATCTCAACTGGTCATTCTCTACTGGCATGCCTGTCATTAAGGCAGACAATAGGTCAAAACAACCAAACAATATTTTACCACATCCAACCAAATTCTGCCCAGCTTCTGTCCTTTGTTTACAAGGTGTTTACATTACTCCCAGAGTCAAAGACAAAACATAGCTTTCTGTAATTCCAGCAAAGGCAAATCTTCCCTATAGCCTACCAAAGCTATCTGAAAACAACCTCTTCCCACATCTCCCCTTTCTGTTTTTCCATAGAACACCACTTTTGATTGGCCTTTCTAACATTCTTTGCATACACAGAACCAAGCAAGTTAAAACTAACTCTATGGCAAAAGCAGAAGCTGTGTAAGGCAGCGTGTCTAACAGACTGATGCCATACAAGACACAATGCTCAGGTTGAGCTAATTAGAACATTCTAACAGAACTGGCATAATATATGGTTAAAGAGAACAAAACTTCCAGCTGCATTTCAGTAACAAGTTCACATTCCTTTCCACTTATCTTACAAGGTCAGAACACAGAACAGTTGCTTCTTTCAGACAGAAAATTTCATCCTACAGTTTTGAACTTCTTTGTTACCTGCCTGATCTCTCAAAGGAGAACTTAGGCTATGTGGTCAGGCCTGGTCCTTTTCCTCCCTGCTACATCCAGGACTCTTCAAAGGACTTCAAAGGACTGGTTTTGTATGCATTTTTCCCCCATCCATCCCTGTTCCTGACCCTTGAGAACCTTTCCTGTTATTGTCATAAATATATGTGTATATATATCTATTTATTTTGTGTGTATATATATATGTATATTGTTTAAAGAAACTTTTTACCTCTCTACTTCCAAACCAACTCCAAATCATTTCTCAGTAGATTTGCTCCTTGCCTTTCTTTTTCTCTCGATTGGGAGAGAGGAGGGGGAAAGTGAGGGAGGAATTCTCAACCTTGCCCCCTATCTGAGTTCTTAATTCTCAGTTAAAGCTCAAACCACCACATGTCTCCCTCTTTGTGCTTTTTGCCTCTTCCTAAACTCAGCTGGGGAGCATCACCAGTGCCAGGCTTCCCTTCTGGCACACTCAGCATCTCACAGAGATTAACAGCTTAAAGTCTACCATCTGTGATGCCGCTGAACACAACCATCTCTGCAGTCCCCATGAAGCAAAATTATTTGTTGGTGGTGCCAGTGGGAGTCGTAATCTGTAGTTGCTCAAAGAGCATGTCTGGGGTCACCATTTCATAGAATCATAGAATCAGTCAGGGTTGGAAGGGACCTCAAGGATCATCTAGTTCCAAACCCCCTGCCATGGGCAGGGACACCCCACACTAGATCAGGCTGGACAGAGCCTCATCCAGCCTGGGCTTAAACATCTCCAGGGATGGGGCCTCAACCACCTCCCTGGACAACCCATTCCAGGGCTTCACCACTGTCATGATGAAGAGCCATTTGTTGTAGTCTAGCTGTCCCACCACCCTGAGCACAGCTCCCAGGACAAGGTGTAAGCAGGGGAAGACATTTATTACGTTATACAGCAAAGTTCTCTAGTCTCTGAGCAGGCACATGTGTCATATCTCAATTGGCTATTCTCTGCTGGCATGCCTGTTATCAAGGCATACAATAGGCTAAAATAACCAAACAGTGTTCTAACACATCCAACCAAATCCTGCCCAATTTCACAGAATCTTAGAATCACAGAATCGTAGAATGCACTGGTTGGAAGGGACCTCTAGAGGTCATTTAGTCCAACCCCCCTGCAGGAAACAGGGACATCCCAACTAGATCAGCTGTCTCAGAGCCCCATCAAGCCTGACCTTGAATGTCTCCAGAGATGGGGCCCCCATCACCTCCCTGGACACCCACTTCCAGCATTCTTCCACCCTCACAGTAAAAAGGTTCTTTCTTCCTGACATCCAGTCTAAATCTACCCTTCTCTAGTTTCAAACCATTGCCCCTTGTCATACTGCTATGTGCCCTTGTAAACAGTCCCTGTCCAGATTTGTTGTAGGCTTCCTTCAGATACTGGAAAGCTGCACTAAGGTTTCCCCAGAGCCTACTCTTCTCCAGGCTGAACAACCCCAACTCTCTGTCTTTGTAAGAAAGGTGTGCCAGCCCTCTGATTAATTTTATGGCCCTCCTCTGGACCCTCTCTATCAGGTCCATGTCATTCTTGTACTGAGGGGCCCAGAGCTGGACACAGTACTGCAGGTGAGGCTTCACCAGAGAAGAGCTGCTTTTGATGCAGCCCACAATGCCATTGGCCTTCTGGGCTGCAAGTGGACATTGTTGGCTCATATGTCTGTGTCATTGAGGAAGATATTGAACAGCACTGGTCCCAATATGTCTGGGACATCTTCATGGCATACAATCATAGAATCAAAGGCTGGTTTGGGTAGGAAGGGACCTTTACAGGTCTTCCATTCCAAAGGCCTGCAGTGATTCAACCAATATTTCCCTACTCAAATCCCCAGGAGCCCCTGGCTCATCTCCACAGGACTTCAATGTGCTGCAGTGTCCCCAGCACAGCTCAGAACAAGAGCCTAAGGGCCCTCACTAGCCCTCTCTAATCATGACTTGTCCCTCCACAGGTTCTCACCAGCAAGCCTCATCTTGTCCCCCTCTTCTTTCAAGTCCAGTTTAAAGGCCTGCCACTGAGCCCTGAAAGCTCCTGAGCAAAGACCCTCTGCTCCCTTGGAGAAAGATGAATCCCATCTGACCCCAGCAAGCCTGGTGCTGTGCTGCCCATCCCATTGTTAGACCCCAGAGCTGTGGCAGTGACACCAGCCACAGAGCCATGGATTCACAGCATGGGTCTGTCTCTTTATGCCAGTTACTGTCTGCAGATGGAAAGGGAGAGGAGCAAAGAACCTGTGCCCCAGACTCCTTTCCCAGTTGTCTCCAGGCCCTGATGTCTCTGGATCCCTCTTGGACTATAGATTGTGGCTTCATCTCCACCCACATGGAAAAGCAGAAATGGGTAAGAGTCCGAGGGTTGGACAATATAAATATATAAAACTACAAATATCTGCTGCTCAATCTATTTACTTTTTAATAACTCCTAGGCCAGGGTTCATATCAGGGGAACTGCAGGGCACATGCTGGGGCTGGGGGCCACTCCACTCCCTTTTTGGAGTGATTGCAGGATTACAGGGAGACATTTGTTCCCTTCTGGAGCAACAGCCCCATCACAATGCTTCACTCCCTGGGAGACACATGGCTGAGCTGGCAGTGGTGGCAGGGAAGGACATCTCCATGTCCTACCTGCTACAGACATCCCCATCTTCAGCAAGCTGAGGAGCCTCTGCTGCCATGTGCCCCCAAAGCACCAAATGCCCAGGATGGGGCTCAAACATGAAGACAGATATGCCCCTGAGACCCTCTCAAGACACTATGAAGATTGATGAAAATCTCACCAAAGACCTCCCTGAACTGGGCACACAGTTCCAGCCTCAGGCCTAGGAAAAAAAGTGTCCCCAAGAATTAGGCATTTTGGACAGGAATGTCTAAAGGAAACCCAAAATAAGACAAGATTCTGTTAATTTAAGGGGCAAGGGACAAAGGAAAGGGGAATTTAGCCTGGGGAAACCCAAAGTAGAGGGTAGAAAGCATACAAATCCCAGCAATGCTCAGTCCAGCTTCAGTGGCAGTGATGGCTGTGCTGACTCATCACTGTTAATTATTCTCATCATCCCTAATTGGTGTTTAGGGGCGAGTGGGGCATTTGTTCCTGCCAGAGCCCCCAGAGTCTGAGAAAACAGGGTGCAAATGAGGTGATCTTGGTTCAATCTGCTGGAATAGGTCCCCCATGGGGGTGATGTTTACCCTGGCAGTGCTGGGGTCAGGGCTCTTCTGCGTCCCCCAGCACAGGCTTGTCACTGGCATGGATGCGCATGTGCCGGCTGAGGTTAGATCTGGAGCGGAAGCTCTTGCTGCAGGTGGTGCAAGGGAAGGGCTTCTCACCTGTGTGGACAAGGTGGTGCTGCCTGAGGGAGGTCTTGTGAGTGAAACGCTGCAGTCCCTGCAGACGTAGGGATTCTGGCTGGTGTGGACACGGCGGTGCCGGAGGAAGTTGGAGCCACGGTGGAAGCTCTTGCCACAGTCTGTGCAGGCAAAGGGCTTCTTCCCAGCGTGGCCATACCAGTGGGCAATGAGTGCCAGGCTGCGAGTGAAGCTCTTCCCGCAGCCGGCACAGAGATAGGGCTTCTTCCCGGGCTGGACACAGTGGTGCTGGGTGAGGTTGGAGCTGAACCTGAAGCTCTTGCCACAGTCACCACAGACAAAGGGCTGGGCACCACGGTGGGGGCAGCAGTGCTTCATAGGCTCTGAGCTTGGTGGGGAGCTGTGTCCACATTCAGGACACTGATTTGGCTGCTTTGATGGCACACAGGGGGGTAATGCTGCTTTGTCTTTCTCCTTCCCCTGCTCTTCCTCATTATACTCCTTCTTGTACTTGTCATCATCCTTATCTTCCTCCTTTCCCTCCTCATCTTCCTCCTCGTCTTCTTCCTCTTCTTCTTCCTCCTCCTCTTCCTCTTCCTCCTCCTCTTCCTCTTCCTCCTCCTCCTCATCTTCTTCCTCCTCCTCTTTGCCTTCATCAGTTTTGTCTTCCTCCTTTTGTTCCTTGGGGCTACACTTTAGATCCTCCAGCTTTGCCAGGTGATTCTTCTCCTTCAGGCTCTTATCCAGGTCCTTCTGGGTGGTCATGGTGGAGGGGGAAGGGGAACCCCTGTGTCCTCAGGCAAGGCCCCAGGGACCAAGTGATAAGAGAGAGACAGATGGGTGGACTCTGTGTGTGTCTGGACACAGAAATAGCCTTTGACACCCAACACTTGCATGGGTGTGGGGATCAGACACTGAGTTCCTATGCTGAAGCCCCTGGTAGCTATTTAGTGGGGGTCATCTACCTTGTTCCTGAGCCCAGCAGCAGTGGCAGGTCATTTCCTGGCCTAGTCCCTGCCTTCTGATCTCCCCCACCTCAGATAAAGGAGGTGGTGGTGCTGACCCAGAAGCCCAACCCTCCCAACCCCCTCCCACCAACCCAACTCTATTCTGATGAGAGCAGGGGAGTTCTGTTCAACTGGGCAGATCTGCAAGCCCTTCCCAAAGGAGCAGGGGTGATGGAGAAAGAATGACAGGGCCCCACCCAGACAGAAGCAAAGGACTCAGACAAAAGGACTGATCTACATGGGGTGGCTTTGCACTGCCCACAGTCCTACAGGAGAGCCAGGCCTTGCTGCAGGCAGCTTCAAAGACCAGCAGCACAGGCACAGCAGACAGGCAGTGCTCCTGAAGTTGGGATGGATGTCTTCAGTAGAGATGCAGCTCCTTCTCAAGCAGATAACCTCCAGTAGACATCTGCAGGGCAGGCCCATGAGAGAGGGGACTCCAGGCAGCTTCTCCCAGGCCTTGACTGCAGTTTCATCCTGATGGGAGATTAGAACATGCTTTACAAGATGTAACTTTCAGGGGTAAGAGGAGGAAGCTTAAAAGGACACACGCAAGGTTTTGTCAGAAGGAAAAGGGTTAACAAAGGTTCTAGATTTCACAGCCAGGGGTGGGGTGTGGGAGGTGGTATCACACCTGGGTAAGCACTCCTTATTCCCAAAAGGTAACAGGAGCATGGAGATAAAGGAATGGTAAATTTTTAGCTTCACATGTAAAGTTAGGAGTGAAGAAATGACTGCCTGACTTTGCATACCAAGCAGTAACAGAGTCACACAATGTTAGGGGCTGGAAGGGACCTCAAAAGACTGTCCAGTTCAACCCCCCTGCAGAGCAGGATCACCTATAGCAGATCACACAGGAACTCATCCAGGCAGGTCTCCAATATCTCCATAGAGGGAGACTCCACAACCCCCCTGGGCAGCCTGTTCCAGGGTTCTGTCACCCTCACAGTGAAATTTTTTTCCTCCTGTTTCCCTGGAACTTCCTCTGCCTCAACTGCCACCCACTGCCCCTTGTGCTGTCCTTGGGCATCACCCAGCAGAGCCTGGCTCCAGCCTCTGGGCACTCACCCTTTACATATTTATAAACATCAATGAGCTCACCCCTTGGTCTCCTCCTCTCCAAGCTGAAGAGCCTCAGCTCCCTCAATCTCACCTTCTAAGGAAGATCTTCCACTCCCTTAATCATTTCTGTGGCTCTGTGCTGGACTCTCTCAAGCAGTTCCCTGAGGTCCTTCTTGAACTGAGGGGCTGTAGTAGGAAAGGGTTAACTGAAGTTCGATTAGAAGTACCCAGCTGCCTGGGGCTGACTGGGAATCATTTGTGTTTGATTAGAAGCTCTCAGCTGCAGGACTAGAGTAAGGAATAACATGTACCTCCAGGTTCCTCTGCTCATAAACTATGCAGGGATAGGAAGATATTGAATGTGTTGGCAGCTGGAAACAGGAAAAGCAACTCCACAAAAGCACCCTCAACAGAAGCCAGAGCTGAGACAGCAGCCCAGCTCCAGCCTCCACAGCTGCTTCAGTTCCTGCACCACTCACTGCTTCAGCTCTTCCAGCTTCAGCTCCAGCTTAACCAGCTCCACTCAGCAAGGGAGTGGCTCCTCCCTCACCTCCCTATTGAGGGAATCATGTCACAGCCACAGATCCTCTCTCCAGCAAGGGGACAGGAAATGACAAAGCTCCATGGACACTTTAAGTGCTTCAGTGTCACACTGTAGACAGACCCATCACTGGTTTCATAGTTTCATAGTTTCATAGTTTCATAGTTTCATTCAGGGTTGGAAGGGACCACAAGGATCATCTAGTTCCAACCCCCCTGCCATGGGCAGGGACACCCCACACTAGATCAGCCTGGACAGAGCCTCATCCAGCCTGCTCTTAAACACCCCCAGGGACGGGGCCTCGATCACCTCCCTGGACAACCCATTCCAGGGTTTCACCACTCTCATGGTGAAGAACCTCCTCCTCACATCTAGCCTGAATCTCCCCACCTCCAGCTTCATTCCATTCCCCCTAGTCCTATCACTACCTGATATCCTGAGAAGTCCTTCCCCAGCCTTCCTGTAGGCCCCCTTCAGATACTGGAAGGCGACAATTAGGTCTCCTCGGAGCCTTCTCTTCTGCAGACTGTACAGCCCCAACTCCCTCAGTCTGTCCTCATAGGAGAGGTGCTCCAGCCCTCTGATCATCCTCGTGGCCCTTCTCTGGACACGTTCCAGCACCTCCACATCCCTCTTGTAATAGGGGCTCCAGAACTGGACACAGTACTCCAGGTGGGGTCTCACCAGGGCTGAGTAGAGGGGGAGGATCACCTCCCTCGACCTGCTAGCCACACTTCTCCTGATGCAGCCCAGGATCTGATTGGCTTTGCGGGCTGCAAGTGCACACTGAGAGCTCATGTTGAGCTTTTTGTCCACCAGCACCCCCAAGTCTCTCTCCTCAGGGCTACCCTCCAGCCAGTCACTGCCCAGCCTGTATTTGTGCCTGGGATTGCCTCGACCCAGATGCAGGACCCTGCACTTGCTCTTATTGAACTTCATGAGGTTGGCCTGTGCCCACCTCTCCAGCCTGTCAAGGTCCCTCTGGATGGCCTCCCTTCCCTCCAGCGTGTCTGCTGCACCACACAGCTTGGTGTCATCAGCAAACTTGCTGAGGGTGCACTCAATGCCACTGTCCATGTCCCCCACAAAGATGTTGAATAAGACAGGTCCCAGGACTGATCCCTGAGGGACTCCACTTGTCCCTGGCCTCCACTGGGACATGGAGCCATTGACAGCCACTCTTTGGGTGCGGCCATCAAGCCAGTTCCTTATCCATCTAGTGGTCCACCAATCAAACCCATGTGTCACCAGTTTGGAGACCAGGATGTGGTGCGGGACAGTGTCGAAGGCTTTGCTCAGGTCCAGGTAAACGACATCAGTTGCTCGCCCCTCGTCTATTAATTTTGTCACCTGCTCATAGAAGGCCACCAGGTTGGTCAGGCAGGATTTGCCCTTGGCAAAGCCATGCTGACTGTTCCCAATCACCTCTTCACTATTCTTTTGAGCGAGTAGTGACTCCAGGAGGATCTGTTCCATGATCTTTCCAGGCACAGAGGTGAGACTGACTGGCCTGTAGTTCCCTGGTTCCTCCTTCTTGCCCTTTTTGAAGATGGGGGCAATGTTTCCCCTTTTCCAGTCTGTGGGGACTTCACCAGACTGCCAGGACTTTTGAAATATAATAGAGAGGGGTTTAGCAACCTCATCTGCCAGTTCTCTCAGTACCCGTGGGTGTAACCCGTCGGGTCCCATGGACTTGAACACTTTCAGGTTCTTCAGATGATCACGAACCTGATCTGCACTTACAATGGGCAGTTCTTCCTCCCCGTCCCTGGCTTTGACTTCCATAACATCAGGAGTGTGGCTAGAGGCCCTTGCAGTGAAGACTGAGGTAAAGAAGTTATTAAGTACCTCAGCCTTTTCCTCATCACTTGTGACCATGTCACCATTTTCCTTTCTGAGGGGGCCCACACCTTCCCTAGTCTTCTTCTTCCCATTAATATACCTGTAGAAGTTCTTAGTGTTCCCTTTAATCTCCCTGGCTAGATTCAACTCAAACTCTGCTTTGGCTTTCCTAACCAGGACTCGTGCTGCTCGGGCAGCTTCCTTGTATTCCCCCTGTTCTACCTGTCCTTCCCTCCACTTCCTGTAGAGTTTCCTTTTAAGTAATAGTGTGTCCAGTAGCTCCTTGCCCATCCAGGCAGGCCTCCTAGCATTCTTACCTGCTTTTCTCTTTGTTGGTACACAGAGCTCCTGGACACAGAGGAGGTGGTCCTTGAATATTGACCAGCTGTCCTGGGTCCCTCTTCCCTCCAGGGCTTTGTCCCACGACACTTTGGCTAGCAGATCCCTGAAGCGATCAAAATCTGCATGCCTAAAGTCTAGGGTCGTGAGCTTGGAATACTTCCTCCTGATTGCCCTGAGGATGTTAAATTCAACTGCTTCATGGTCACTGCAGCCAAGGCCGTCTATGAGCCTCACATTGCTTACCAGCCCTTCCCTGTTGGTGAGAACAAGGTCCAGCATAGCACCATTTCTTGTTGGTTCCTCCACCATTTGGAGGAGGAAGTTGTCTTCTATGCAGTCCAGGAACATCCTGGATTGCTGGTGCCTTGCTGTGTTGTCCCTCCAGCAGATATCCGGGTGGTTGAAATCACCCATGAGGACCAGGGCTTGTGACCTGGAAGCTGCTTCTATTTGCCTATGGAGGGCCTCATCTGCTTGGATCTGCTGGTCAGGTGGCCTGTAGGAGACCCCCACAGTAATATCTTCTTCAGGGGGTGGAAACTATAAGTACCAATACTGGGCTCAGAGCAAACACTGCTCCACACTGCTTTTGCAGTACACTCTGGTTAGAGTATGGTTGTATGCCTTACATGCTTGTGTCCTGCTCATACAGTGCATGTGGTACATGTAACTCACTGTGCTTGTGTGAGACAACCTAACCCACATGGGATAAACCTTAACAGGGGGAATTTATGCCTGAGGTCTTTCTTTGCCCAAAGTCAAGGGGGCTACTCCCTCCTCAAACCCTCTCTCTGTGCCCCTCTGCCCACCTGGGCTGGAGAGGAGCGAGGAGGAGGAGGAGGAGGAGGAGGAAGATGGTGGTTGGCCTGCCCAGAAGCCCAGGCAGGGAGGCTGCATCCTGGATGGAGCTGCTGAGTGAGGCTTTGAGGGGAGGGAGGCTTGAAGGTGCCAGGGGGGACACACACACACCACAGACCCTGAGGGGGAGTCTCTCACCACTCTGCTCTCTCTCACCCCTTAGGTGTTGAGGAGGAGGAGGAGGAGGAGGAGGAAGATCAGTGAGAGGATGATGGAGGGGAGAGGAGGGGGAGTGGAGGGGTTTGGGGGGGGGTTCCCACCTGCTTTTATCCTTTCCCTCTGTCCCTCTCTCCTTCTTTCCATCTCTTCCCCCCCTTTCCCTTCCTTCCCCCCCTTTCCCCTTCCCCTTCCTTCCCCCCCTTCCCCTTCCTTCCCCCCTTCCCCTTCCTTCCCCCCCTTCCCCTTCCTTCCCCCCTTCCCCTTCCTTCCCCCCCTTCCCCTTCCTTCCCCCCCTTCCCCTTCCTTCCCCCCCTTCCCCTTCCTTCCCCCCTTCCCCTTCCTTCCCCCTTCCTTCCCCTTCCTTCCCCCCTTCCCATTTGGGCCCCAGATTGGCTCTTTTTACTCCCAGATTGGCCTTTTCTGGCCCCAAATTGTCTGTTATTGGCTCTTTTTAGCCACAAATTGGCCTTTTTTGGCCCCAATTTGGCCCCAAATTTGCCCTTATTGGCCCATTTTAGCCACAAATTGTCCCTTTTTGGCCCCAAATTGGCTTTTATTGTCCCTTTTTAGCCCCAAATTGTCTCTTTTTTTGCCCCAAGATGGCATTTATTGTCCCTTTTTGGCCCCAAATTGCCTTTTTGGCCATAAATTGGCCTTTTCTGGCCCCAAATTGGCCTTTACTGTTCGTTTTTGGCCCCAAATTGGCCTTTTCTGGCCCAAATTTGCCTTTATTGTCCCTTTTTGCCCCAAATTGGCTTTTATTGTCCCTTTTTAGCCCCAAATTGTCTCTTTTTTGCCCCAAGATGGCATTTATTGTCCCTTTTTGGCCCCAAATTGCCTCTTTTTGGCCATAAATTGGCCTTTTCTGGCCCAAATTGGCCTTTATTGTCCCTTTTTGGCCCCAAATTGGCCTTTATTGTCCCTTTTTAGCCTCCTGTTGGCTCTTTTTGGCCCTAAATTGGCCCCTTTGGGACCTAAATTTGCCCTTATTGGTCTTTTCTGGCCCCAAGCTGGCCTTTATTGTTCCTTTTGAGCCCCCAATTTGCTCTTTTTGGCCCCACATTGGCCTTTATTGGCTCTTGTTTTGCCTCAAATTGGCTCTTTTTGGCCTGAAATATGCCTTTATTGTCACTTTTTTGCCCCAAATTTGTCTCTTCTGCCCCCAAATTGGCTTTTATTATCCCTTTTTAGCCCCAATTTGCTTTTTATTGGCCCTTTCTGGCCCCAAATTGGCCTTTTTGGCAGCAAATTTGTCCCTTTTGACCCCAGATCACTGTTTTTGGACCCTAAATTGCCATTTCTCTCCCCAAATGCCCCTTCCTGTCTTTTTCTTGCCCCTTCCTGCCCCCAAATTGCCTCTTTTTGGCCTTAAATTGCTATTTCTGTCCCCCAATGTCCCTTTCTGTCCCCTTCCTGTCCCCACCCTGTCCCTCTGTGTCCCCAGATGGGGGAGGAGCGAGCCACAGCCATCGCCCTGATGCGGAAGTCCGTTGGCTACCAGTTCACTGACACAGTCAGGAGGTCCCCAAAGTGTCCCCAAGGGTCCCCAAGGTCTCCTCCTGCCCCCCCAGGCCCTGCAGATCAAGTCAGGGGTGGCCCCAGAGCCCCTCACGCGACGTCTCCATGGGGTCCTACCACCCGAGTTGGCCTTCCGCACGTCCCAAACCTCTTCCTCCTCTTCTCCCCCCCTCCTCTCCCCCCTCCTCTCCCCCTTCCTCTCCCCCCTCCTCTCCCCCCAACCTCTCCCCCCTCCTCTCCCCCCAACCTCTCCCCCCTCCTCTCCCTCCTCCCCTTCCTTCTCCTCCCCCCAACCTCTTCCTCCTCCCCTTCCTTCTCCTCCCCCCAACCTCTTCCTCCTCCCCTTCCTCCTCCTCCCCCCAACCTCTTCCTCCTCCCCTTCCTCCTCCTCCCCTTCCTCCTCCTCCCCCAACCTCTTCCTCCTCCTCCCCCCAAACTCTTCCTCCTCCTCTCCCTCCTCCTCCCCCCAACCTCTCCCTCCTCCTCCCCCCAACCCTTTTGGCTGTCACCAACCCTCTCCCTTCCCCCTCCCTGCCCCCCCAGGATCGTGATCCTGGCACTCAGCAGGGGCTGTGGCGCCCCCTGCAGGTGCTGAACATGTATGGGAAGGTGGTGGCAGTGAGGCACCAGGCTGTGAGCAGGAAGAAGGACAACTGCTTCGCCGCGGCCCTCGACTCGGTGCAGAACAACATCCACGTCCAGAGCATCAACAAGGTCATCGACAGCCCCCACTCGGTGCGGCCCTGCGGGGCTGGGGGGGTTGGGAGTCCAGACTGGGTCCTTTGGAGGCTTCTCTTGGGGCTTGGAGGGGTCTTGGGGGTTTGGAGGGATCAGAAGGGGGTTTGGAGGGATCAGAAGGGGGTTTGGAAGCCAGACTTGGTCCTTTGGAGGCTTCTCTTGAGGCTTGGACGGGTGTTGGGGGGGGCTGGATCCATCTTGGGGGGGTTGGTGGCATCTCAGGGGGGCTGGAGGTCTCTAAAGGCGCTTGGAGACATCTCAGGGCTTTGGTGGATCTCGGGGGGGGGGGTTGGTAGCCCTTGGATGCCCCTTGGCTGCCTCTGAGGTGCCCACGAGGTGCCCATGGTGTGTGTTCACAGGCAGCCATACTCTGCACTGCAGCTCCCAGACTCCCAGACTCTGCTGCACAACGGCAGCAGAACCCCAGCCCAGAGCGGGGCCTGGGACCCCAGCAACCCCAACACCCCCTGCAGGTGTGTGCCCTCAGCCCTCCTGAGCCCCCACCCCACCCCCTACCTTCCCCATCTCTCCTGTCACCTCTGCCCTCCCCCTTCACCTTTCCCCCTCCTCACCTCTGCCCCCCCACCTTTGCCCCCCCTCCTAACCTCTCTCCCCCCTCACCTATGCCCCCCGCACTTCAGCCCCTCCCACATCTGCTGCCCCCCCCCGCCTCCCCTCCACCTCTGCCCCCCCTCACTTCTGCCTCCCCATCCCCAACCCCTCCTTCATGGCCACCACCAGGAGTGGCCACCAGAGGGCGACCACCCGAGTTGGCCTTCCCCATGTCCCGAACACCTCCAGTGGCTCTCATCCACGTCTAAGAGGCCCCAGAGTGTCCCCAAGGTCCCCAAAAGTGTCCCTTTATTGTGGCCTTTATTGTCCCGTTTGGGCCCCAAATTGTCCCTTTTTGGCCCCAAGTTGGCCTTTATTGTCCCTTTTTAGCCCCCTGTTGGCTCTTTTTGGCCATAAATTGGCCCCTTTGGGACCCAAATTTGCCCTTATTCGTCCTTTTTTGACCAAAATTGGTCTTTTCTGGCTGCAAGCTGGCCTTTATTGTCCCTATTTAGCCACAAATTGTCCTTTTTTGGACAATAAAGGCCAACTTGAGGCCATTTTGGCACCAAATTGGCTCTTTTTACCCCCAAAAAATCAGCAGTTCAGCTAGGAACTCTCTCGAAGGATAATGGCATAGATAGACATCTGGGCAAGGCTCTTGGTAAGGTTAATCTGTGGATACACCTTCTAACGGCAGTTGCCCTGAGATACCCTTCCCGAGATGATCTTCCATGGAATCCTAAACCCTGGACTTCCATAGATGAGGGAATTAAGTGTCTGAGAGAATTTGCTGTTAGAGAGCTACTCTATGGTGAACATGAAACTCTGAATCCTGATGACATTCCTGTGGGTATTGGTCTTGCTAAAAAGCTCATCAAGCTTGCTCCTTCTAATTATGCAAACATTCTGGCAAGCAGAATTGTGTCAAGGAATTATGGTGGAGCTCCTCCTACGGTTGGCCAATTCACTGATCAAATGAGACAACTGGAGGAGAGCATGACACGTGGTTCTTTGGTTTCAGCCATTGAAACTCTGTCTGGAAAAACTGAGAGTTGCATGAAGGATCTGAAGGATTCCCTATCCCAATTGGCACAGAGAGATAATTCCAATTCTTCCCCCAGGTGGATACAAGTTTCATCTGTGAGGAACAGACATCCCCCAAGGAGGCCATTCCAAACCAGAACAAACCAAAACAGACCACCGAGGCAGTCACGTAGGAGTGTTTGGATAACTCTGCATCTCTCTATGAAGAACTTCTTCCTAACATCCAGTCTAAAGCTCCCCTGGTGCAGCTTGAGACTGTGTCCTCTTGTTCTGGTTGCCTGGGAGAAGAGACCTACCACCTCCCTTCTGGTAGTTGTAGACAGCAATAAGGTCTCCCCTGAGCCTCCTCTTCTCCAGGCTAAGCAACCCCAGCTCCCTCAGCCTCTCCTCATAGGGCTTGTACTCCAAATCCCTCCCCAGCTTTGTTGCCCTTCTCTGGACACCTTCCAGCATATCAACATCTTTCTTAAACTGAGGGGCCCAGAACTGGACACAGGACTCAAGGTGTGGCCTAACAAGTGCTGAGTACAAGGGCACAATGACTTCCCTGCTCCTGCTGGCCACACTATTCCTGATGCAGGCCAGGATGCCATTGGCCTTCTTGGCCACCTGGGCACACTGCTGGCTCATGTTTAGGCAGCTGTCAATCAGCACCCTCAGGTCCCTCTCTGTTTGGGAGCTCTCCCGCCACTCTGACCCCAGCCTGTCGCTCTGCATGGGGTTGCTGTGGCCAAAGGGCAGTAAAGTTCTCTAGTCTCTCAGCAGGCACATGTGTCACATCTCAACTGGTCATTCTCTACTGGCATGTGTGTCATTAAGGCAAAGAAGAGGTCAAAATAACAAAACTGTATTTTAACATGTGTACTGGAGCAGAATGACCTCCCTGCTCCTGCTGGCCACACTGTTCCTGATACAGGCCAGGATGCCATTTGCCTGCTTGGCCACGTGGGCACACTGCTGGCTCATGTTCAGCCTACTATCAACCAGTACCATCAAGGTAGCTTTCTGTCTGGCTGCTCTCCAGCCACTCTGACCCCAGCCTGTAGCACTGCATGGGGTTGTTGTGGCCAAAGAGCAGCACCCAGAACTTATAGGGGCTCTGCCTCCAACCAGATGGAGGGGAGAGACAAATTGGTTTGTTGGATCACACAGAACCAATGGCCTGGCAAGTTGAAGCCATGAGAGGATAAAGCTTTAGTAGATACAGGTGCCCAGAGTGCTCTGACACCATCAAACTATGAGAGGTGGAACCCATCTGTGTTTCTATTGTGACAGGAGGATCCCCACACCTGGATGTGTTGGAAGCTGAGTACTGGGATGCAAGCCACAGTTTGCTTTCACTTGGAGGCATGGAAGGAGTCACTGGACTCAGTTGGCCCAGAGCTGGAAACACAGCCCCAGCATTTGCAGCATTTGGACTGGGCATGGACTGATCCAGACTGTGCTGGAACAGAGTGGAGCTGCAGAGCACCTGCAGTGAGCAGCCCTCTGGGTACTGCAAAGCAACCTCCTGTGGAGTGAGAATGGACAGTGCCTGAGGTGTGCTGCTGATTGCTGCTGGGCACGGTGCAGGTGGCACAGAATGAGGGCTTGGGAATATCAAAGGTTAAACTGGAAATTTGCTGCCATTACTCCACACCATCCTGCCTCATGCCACCTTCACAGGGACAGTGCTGGCTGGAGCAAAGTACTACAGGGCTTGAAGTTCAGTTGGCAACATGGGAGGCTTCCTGTTCTGGTTGCTGCTGTTGGGTTCTGGCTCTCAGGTGCTGGCTCTTTGCTGAGGAGGAGGGCTGCAGGGGTTTAACTCCTGGCTGCTGCTGCTCACTGCTGTGCTTCTTTCTGCAAACAGCCTCAGGTCAGTGTGCATTATGGGATCTCCTTTGGATTCAACTCTTTTGATCTTATCTCAAGTCCTTATCTCAGCCCAGAGGGGTTTTTGATTCATGTGTGTGTTATTTTTCCCTCCCTTCTGTTTTGGGGAGGAAGAGGCAGCTTAACCTCTTCTCAGCTCTTGAACCTGTTCCAGCCCCAGAGTGGAAAGCCAACAGAAGCTTTCTGAGTTCTTCCAAAGATCTCCATCAGCTTCCCCCTACACCCTCCAACGATCCCAAAAGTCAGTCCTAGGACCATCCAAATCCCAAACACCTAAAATCACCTGAAAGCCCCTGAAGAATGCCTCTGAGATGCCCCTCAAGACTCCTCTGAGAGCCTCATTGTCCCCTCCCTGAACTGGGCACACAGCTCCACCCCATCCCTTGGGAGCAAATACCCCCAAAATTTGGGCATTGAGGCAGGAATATGTGAAATAAAAGCAAACAGAGAGGATTTGGGTAACTTGGGTTTTATTGAGACAATTGGTCAATGGACAGAGGAGAGACACAAAGCACTGGGGAAGAACCAGAGAGACCCTGGCAAAGCCCTGCCCAGCTCCACTGGGAGCTCCAGCTGTGCTGACTCAGCACTGTAATTGTTCTCATTAGCAATAATTGGTGTTCAGAAGGGCAGGAGGTGTTTGTTGCTGGTGTCCCCAGTCCCTGAGAATTACAAAGGAAAAAGGGATGATTTTTGTGCTGGAAAAGTCCTCTCAGAGGGGTTACGATTACCCAACAGATTTTAGGTGGATTTATGCCTCCCCTCCAGTGCAGGCTGCTCTCAGTTGTGGGTGCAGTGGTGCTTGCTGAGGGATCGCTTCTGGGTGAAGCTCCTACCGCAAGCAGCACAAGTGAAAGACTTCTCACCAGTGTGGGTGCGGCAGTGGCAACAGAGAGAGCTCCTCTTGCTGAAGCTCTTCCCACAGTGACCACAGGTGAACGGCTTCTCACCAGTATGGGTGCAGTGGTGGCCAACGAGCGTGCCCCGGTGGCGGAAGCTCTTGCCACAAGCTGCACAGGTGTAGGGCTTCTCACCAGTGTGGGTGCGGCGGTGAACAATGAGATTGCTCCTGTAGCTGAAGCTCTTGCCACAGTCAGGACAGGTGTAAGTCTTCTCACCGCTGTGGATGCGGCGGTGAGCAATGAGAGTGCTCCTGCGGCTGAAGCTCTTGCCACAGTCAGGACAGGTGTAAGGCGTCTCACCAGTGTGGGTGCGGCGGTGAGCAATGAGAGAGCGCCTGTGGGTGAAACTCTCGCTACAGTCAGCACAGGTGTAAGGCTTCTCACCGGTGTGGGTGCGGTGGTGCTCAGAGAGAGTGCGCCTATGGCTGAAGGCCTTGCCGCACTCAGCACAGCTGAATGATTTCTCGCCAGTGTGCACATGACGGTGTTGTGTGAGGTTCCCCATCTGGGTGAAGCCCTTACCGCAGTCGGTGCAGCAGTACGGTTGCTCCCCGCTGTGGATGAGTTGGTGCCGGATGTATTTAGTACTCGTGGTAAAGCACTTGCCGCACTCAGCACAGGGGAACAGATGCTCTCCGGTGTGGATGCGGCGATGAATGGTGAGACTGGAGCTCCGTCTGAAGCTTTTGCCGCAGTCCCAGCAGGTGAAGGCCTTCTCCGTGGTGTGGGTGAGGTGATGTTGCCTAAGAGTAGAGATCTGCCTGAATCGCTTCCCACAGCTGTCACAAGGGAAGGGCCTCTCTCCAGTGTGGGTGCGGTGGTGCTTGATGAGATCAGAGTTCCAGCGGAACCTCTTGCCACAGTCACCACAGACGAAGGGCTGGGAGCCAGGTTGTGGGCAGAGGTGCTTCACTAGCTCTGAGCTACTTGGGAAGCTCTGCCCACAATCAGGGCACTGATTCAGCTCTTTGGGTGACACTGAGGGACCTGCTCTGGCTTCATCCTCCTCCATACATTCCTCCCTCTCATCCTGGTCACCTTCATCATCATCATTATCCTCCTCTTCATAGTTGTCATTCTCAGCATCATCCTCCATCTTCTCCTCTTTTTCCTCCTCATCCTCCTCTACCTTGGGACTGCACATTGGCTTCTCCAACTTGATCTCTGGGTGTTGCTTCTTGCCTGAGTCCTTCTGTGAGGCCATACTGTGGGAAGGAGGGGTCACAGCTGTGCAATAGGGAAGATGGAAGCACCTGAGCCCAGGATCTCAAACCCTCAGATCCTGCCTGGGTCATGACACTCCCTGACTCCCAACATCCAGCTGGAGAAGACAATGCAGAGGGGACCTCAAACCTTCAGTTTCTGCCACAGTATGGGCACAGACCTCCAATACCTGTGCTGAGACCCCAGGTTCCTGTGATCAGTGCCCTGAGGTACCCTGAGGCTTACAAGTGGTCTTGTCCCACTCTCCTCGACCCTGGTGGCATTGGCAGGGTGGTTCCTGGCCCAGCCCTGTCCTTTGATCTCCCCTAGCTCAGACAATGGAGGCAGCAGCACTGAACAAGGAACACCAAACCACCTCCAACCTTCTCCCACCACCTTCCAAATCCCAACCCCCAAACATCACCTCCTGCTCACAACTCACCCCAGCAGCCTGGAGCATTCATCAACTCCCACAACACCTGATGTGCCTCAGAGCTCCTGGAGAGGTGAAATATGCTGCACAGGAGGAGGTGGTGGAGGCTAGGAGCTGCCCTGGGGGCCTAGGATCCTACTGCTTCCCCACTCTGGGTTTCTTACCTGTTGGGCTGCTCCAAGGGACAGATCTGCAAACTCTGCTCTTCCACAGCACACAGGGGCAGGGATGATGGAGAGAGGACTCAGCCCATGCCAGAGAGAAGCAAAGGGCTCAGAGGAAAGCACTGACCTGCAAGGGATGGCTCAGCACTGCCCAGGACCAGGCAGCACAGCTCAGTCTTGCTGGGGGCAGCTCCCAAGCCCAGCAGCACAGCCACAGCACACAGCCAGGGCTGCTCAAGATGGGAGGCCTCAGCAAGTACAGACTCAGCTCCTTGCACAGCACATAGTCCCCAGCACATAGCTGCAGGCCAGCACCACAACACAGCTGCCTCCACACAGCCTCTCCCAGGCCTTGCCTAAAGCTTCCTCCCACTGCCTGCCCAGGCCTCTGCTGCCTGCAGCTGCATTTGACAGCAGATCTTGCTCTGGCCACAGCTCTCCTCCCTAGCCCTACCCCCACCACACTCACTCTGTGCTCACCTGTGTCCTGAACACACCTCTCTGCTGCTCACTGCCCAAGAGAAGACCACAGCAGCCCTCAGGACACACACAAAGGGAGCTTCATGCTTTCTGGAGGTGCATCAAAGGGGGAATGGACTTGCTCAGCTTCTTGCTAAACCTCTTCAGCCCTCACTGGGATGCTGGAGGAGTCTCTGACTCCTGCCCAAACCTCACACCTCCAGCACCCTTCACACACCTGCAGCCCAAAGACACTCAGTGGAAAGAGTTTGGCTTCTTCACTCCCTGACCATTTCTCTCAGCTTGCTCTTTGCAGTTCTCCTGGAGCTGCCACTCCACATCCCCAAGAGAAAAATGAGGTTTCGTGGGAGGGCACAGTGCCCATGGGCTGCTGTTCATCTCCCAGCTGACACATGCAGAGCTGCAGCACAATTCACTCCTTTCAGCTCCTCAAATGCTACCAGATTCTGCCATTCCCTGCACACACATTTGCCACCTGGGCCCTGCATCCTCTCCCCTTTTTGGGGGGACAAGGCCTAATTCCTGCCTGAGCACACCCAGGCCCCTCTCTCAGTCCCAGCCTATCCATGTCCCTGCTGCCTTGGCTCTCCAATGGCCCTGTGTCCCCCACCTCCACTGCCACTGCAGCTGGAAGGGTGGAGTGGGAAATGCTGTGGCTGAGGAAGCATCTAAGCAACTGGGCTGGAAGCAGCAGCACAAGGATGGAAGGGGCCTGAGACTAAAGGCTGGGATCAGCTGGAGGGCTGAAAGAACAGCACCAAGCCAAGGGGGGGTTACAGATGAGGGCTGGGGAGGGACCCTGCAGCCACCTCGGGCAGCAACTGATGAGAGCAAGGGGGACAGAGAGGGAGTGAGACCTCAGGCGACTCCTGCCATGGGGAATGGCTGGGATGTGTGGCTAAGAGCCCTGAGTGCCTGCTTGGGCTGTGCTGGATGTCAGGAGGGGTCAGGGGACTGTTCTCAGCCAGGCAGGGTTTGGGACTTTGAGCTTCTGGGGTCAGCTGCTGCCAGCACCATTGGAGGTAGGAGCCAGGCAGAGCCACACAGCTGCTGAACTAAACCCTCCCACCCCCTGCAGCCTTCACCCTCCATCTCTCCATACAGTGCTCCATCTCCAGTCACTTGCTGCCCTCTAAGAGTCCCCAGGGCCCCACTAAGTCTCCAGGGCTGATCTACACATCCATCAGGGCCCAATAGAAGCCCCTGGATGAGAGCATGGATGAGGATCCTTGTTGTCGGAGTAAGGAACTGGGATGTCTTACACCAGGGAGTAGAGACCTCCAGCAGGGACAGCAGAGTCCAGAGGGACACCACAAAGTGTCATCTAGCTTAGTTCATCCCCACAAGGCCTGCACTCACTCTTTACAAAGGAACAGCACAGGATCTCCAACCTCCTTTGCCCTTCCTCTCTGCTCCCAGCAACAGCTTCTGGGATATCTCTCTGCAGAGGAGCTTTGAGGCCTTGGCAATGCTGCCAACTGTGGCCTGCAGCGGCCTGGCTCACCTGGGAGCTGCCTACCAGAATCTGTAACTGCATCTCTTGGGTATGGGGGAGGAGGGGCAGAGAGGCATGGGGGAGGGGGAAGGCATTTGGGGCCTGGGCTTCTGGCCTGCTTTGGTGGAGCTCTGGAGGAAGCTTTGGCCTAGGGAGGTTGCTTGGCTCCCGTGGCCCAGGCGCACTATGGATTGTTGGGGATTTGATGCTTTGCACTGTAGGATGCAGCTCTGAACAGCACAGCCATGGAAACTGCCCAATTCTATCCAACCCTCTGGGCACAGCTTGGCATCAACTCCTTTCACCAGGCTCAAAGAGAGCCTCTCTGCCTCCTGAAACCTAAGGCAATACCCAGCAGAACAAGTTGGAGGAGCACAAGGGGACAAGCTGCAGAGGGGGCCCAGGGCAACCTCCTGAGCTTCAACAAGAGCAAGGGCAGGGTCCTGCCCCTGGCCTGGCACAATCCTCACAATCAGGACAGGCTGGGGGAGGAGGGGATAGGAAGCAGCCCTGCAGAAAAGGACTGGGGGATGCTGCTGGACAAGAAACTGGACAGGAACAGACAGGGGGAGCCTGCAGCCCACAAGGCCAAGGACAGCCTGGGCTGCACCAAAAGCAGCATGGCCAGAGATGGACAGAGGCCATCCTGGCACTTGGCTCTGCTGAGACTTCACCTGCAGCACTGCAGCCAGCTCTGGAGCCCTCAACACAGGAAGGACATGGACCTGATGGAGAGGGTCCAGAGGAGGGACACAAAAATGATCAGGGGCTTGGAGCAGCTCTGCTACCAGTTCAGGCTGAGGGAGGTGGGGGTGTTCAGCCTGGAGAGGAGAAGAGAAGACTCTGGGGAGACCTAAGAGTGACCTTCTGGTACCTGAAGGGGGCTACAAGAAGGCTGCAGACGGACTCTTTGCAAAGCCTGCAGGGACAGCACCAGAGGCAATGGCTTCAAACTAGAGCAGAGCAGATTGAGATTGGAGGTGAGGAACAAGTTATGCACCAGGAGGCTGCTGGAACACTGCAACAGGTTGCCCAGGGAGGGGCTTGAGGTCCCAGCCCTGCAGATGTTCAAGGTCAGGCTGGACAGGGCTCTGGGCAACCTGAGCTAGTGCAGGATGTCCCTGCTGACTGCAGAGGGGCTTGGACTGCAGCACCTTTGCAGCTCCCTGACAACCCAAACCACTCCAGGATTCTAGGAGTCTAAGGGCAGCCTCCAGGGAGAGCAGGAAAAAGATGAGGCAGAGGAGGACAAGGAAGAGGACAAGGAGGAGGAGAACCAAAATCCCTTCCTAACTCCTCCAAGCCTCTGCCAAATTCCTGGAAAGCTCTTCCAGCTCTTGAAGCCCCAAAACAGATAGCTTTCGAGAATGTGAAGCAATGAGCACAAACCACATAGAGTAATAAATCAGCTGAGGCCCGGGACACTGTGACAGAAAAAGGAGATAAGTGATAATGGCTGACGAAGTGAGCATGATTCAGAACCAGAAAGGTCAAACTGACCCTAACAGCCTTGTCCAGTCAGTAAAACTAAGCCAGGCACACCGGGAATTGACCAAATTAGGAAAGGGTTCAAAAGTTCAAGAGAGGAAGACTCATCAAAAGACCCCTGCCCATGATGAAGGCCACCGGATTGACCACCAAGAGGATCCTCAAAAGAGATGTCCCCGCCCACGCTCCGCCTACACCACGCCTCTTATGAATATGTATACAGAGATATGATTATGTATGTGATCTGATGCAATACTACGTCCAAAACTGTATAAAAGACATGCTTTTGTTACGGGAAAGGTAGAAATCCATTTAGTGATTTCTCCAACGCGTTGCTAATAAAATACCTCCTGTCTATCTGACTTAAACTGAGTCTCTTAGGCAGTTATTCTTGCCTTTTGGGGCAAAATTCAGCATCATTTTCTGGCGAGCCAGGCAGGAGCCAGACAGGAGATCCAGACCTTAAGGGGTCCTCCCGAGCCGGGTCCGGGACCCTCTGGGCGCCCCTGACGACTTTTTTTTTGTCAGAAGAGACCCCCCCGGACCAGCGCTCGTTGGTGGACAAAGGGTTACCTGCATCTCCTGCTCCAATCAAGAGGTATTTTAACTGTTTATTTGTTTGGGGATAAAAGCGCTTTGACTGAGAAACGGGGACCAGACGTGGTCACCTGATGGGAAGGCCTGGGGACGCCCTGGCAGAATCCCGCAGATAGGGGTTAGAGTCCCCACTGAAAACAGGGGTGGCAGTCCTCACTGGAAATAGGGGTTGGAGTCCCCCACTGGGTGTTTGTTAAACGGGTGTATGTTTCTCTTTCATCTTAATGTTGTTACTGTGCTTCTGAGAGAATACATTTGTGATATACGTTTGTCTAACATTGTTATGTTGTCTGCAAGAATCTCGTAATTTGGTACTCGGTATTTTGTGTTAACTGTAATCTCTTTTGTGTGTAAGAATTTACTGTGATATCATCGGCAGACCGTACCAGCTGACATCCCGAAGCTGACTGGTATCGGTATTATACGGTTGGCCAGCGACATCTCGTGGTAAAGCAGTGTACTCGGGTAAGGTAGGATATATATATATTGGTATATAGTGCTTGTGGGAGAAAGAGACTATTCCGGGAACAGCCATGGGAGGGCGACAGAGTAAGGACGTAAATATAAAAACTCCATTAGGATGTATCTTGAAGCACTGGAAAGACTTGGGAGGAATTCCAGGGGGAAGCATAAGTAAAAAGACACTCCTTAAATATTGTACACAGTGGTGGCCATTGTATAAGCTAGACGACAATGAGAAATGGCCAGCGGAGGGAACAACTAATTATAACACTGTTTTACAACTGATGCTCTTCCTCCGCCGGCTTAATAAATGGGATGAGGTAATGTACGCAGATATGTTCTTTACTCTAAGAAATAAACCTGAGTGGCAAAAAGAGTGCGGAATTAATGTAGCCCCTCAGGATCCCCTAGTATTAGCCCTGGAAAGGGATAAGAAGGGTCCAAAGCCTAAAGAACGCTGCTGTGATGCATGTAGTATTGGACAGCAGTGTCTCAAGCTAACAAGAAGAGATAGTGGAAAGGAGAGCGAAATAAGCCTGAGGGAATACCATCCATTCGCTCCAGGGTGGGAAGGGCCTCTTCCCAGGCCAAAAGAGGAACAAGGGGATCCCAGCCCATTAAAGGAACTGGAGCGATGGTGGAAATCTAAGTTTGGGCACAGCCCTCAGAAGTTAGACAACAGTTGGGAGGAAGATAGTCCATTAAAATCGAGGAAAGACGAGAGGAAAAGCAGCCCTCAGGGACTGGATAGTCCACAGGGGTCGGGGAGCTACATGGATGCTGACAGTCCACCCAGACTGGAAGTCGAACGGGAGGAAGGCAGTCCGTCAGGTGCAGAGAGTCGAAGGGAGACACGTAGCCTGCCCGAGCTCAGTCCATATGGGAAAAACAACACATCCAGAAGTGGAGACGCTTGTAGAATAGAAACCAGCACACCAAAGACTGGGGACAAAAGCAACTCACTGGGAAGTGGCATCTCTAAACTGAGAGGCGACATCTCCGAATTGGGATATAGTGAGAAGGATGATAATGAGACATGCAAAAAGGGGGGCAGGGAACAACTTAATATAGTAATTCAGATAAAGGATGAGAGAAATGGGAGAGGAGCAGAAGGTGAGAAAGACAGCAGCCCGGGACAGGATAGGAGCCGGCAGATACAAAAAGGGCGACAGACGCAGGACGAGAATCGGATGGATGATGTAATAGAGATAGGAGGGGAAAATGAAGAACAGGAAGGAGGGAAAAGGAAAGAGAAGAGAAAGAATTGGGGAGACATTGAGGCACAGGAAGGAGATCCCGGGGAAGGGATCGGTCACTCGTATTATACCAGATCTGTGGCACGGGGGGAAGCAAAGCAAAGAGAGGAAGGAAACCATACGATAGCTCCTCTCCGACAAGTAGTACCAATGTTAGGGGAAAAGACTAGAGTAAAGGTGCCGTTCTCGACAAATGATTTGAACAGTTGGAGGGATGAGGCAAGGAATTTCAGGAGAAATCCTGAGGGAGTAGCGAAAAGGTTTGAATTAATGGCAAAGAATTTAGATATTGATTGGGAGGATATAGAAGTGATGCTGTCAGAGTTGACAGATACAGAAAGGGAACTCGTATTGGAAACAGGAAAACGACATGCTCAAGTATTATCAGGAAGACTAGAAGATAATTTTCCCAGCAGTAAACCAGAATGGGACCCGGGCAATGCCGAGCACTATCAACAGCTAGTGCAGTATAGAAAACTGATAGCGATGGGCTTGCGGAATGCGATCCCTAAGGCTATCAACTGGTCAATGCTATATGGCATCAGGCAGGGAAAGGATGAGACCCCATCAGAGTTTTTGGATAGACTTAGGGTAGCGATGAGACAATACACACCCCTGGACCCAGCAACAGAAGAAGGGAAACAGCACTTGTTAGGGTTGATGATGGGACAGAGTAACCCAGACATCAGGAAGAAATTACAAAAACTTGAGCATCCAGCAAATAAAAACCTAGAGACACTGCTGAATGAGGCATGGAAAGTGTACAATAATAGAGAGATTGAGGAGAAGAAAAAAGAGGACAGGAGGATAGCACGAGTAGTGGCTGTAGCAGTGGCAGCTCAGAAGACAGGAACCAGGGGAAGAGGTAGAGGCAACCCAGCAGGAAGGGGAGGGAGGCTCCAACCCCACCCAGCTAGGATAGGGACGAACCAATGTGCACACTGCCTACAGATGGGACACTGGAAGCGAGAATGCCCCCTACAAGGGGAAAGGCTAATGGCCACCACTACTACCACACATCAGGATAGTAAATGAGGGGGACCGGTGGGCCATACCCTAGCAGACCCACTGGTTAAAATGGAGCTAGGGGAAGGTAAAAAGGAGTTGAACTTTTTGATTGATACGGGAGCAACTTTTTCGGTCTTAAATCAGGAATTGGTACCTAAAAGTGACGAATTTGTACAAGTTGTGGGAGCAACAGGCCAACCAGAAAAAGCTTACTTTTTGAAACCCATTAAATACAAAATTGGGAAACAAATGGGAATTCATCAGTTCCTGTATTTACCAAATTCGCCAAAGCCATTATTAGGGAGAGACCTATTGGAGAACTTGGGAGCCATAATAAAGTTCAACAAGGACAAATTAGAATTACAAGTAAATGAGGAACAACTGATTACAGCTCTAAGCTTAACGATCAGTTGTGTGGAACCTAAACCTGAGAATCACAATTTCGAGCGAATCCTGAACAAAACATACCCATTAGTGTGGGCTACTGATATACCTGGAAAATCAAAACAAGCAGTTCCGATTGTTGTTGAACTTAAAGTTGGGGCAAAACCAGTGATAAGAAAACAATACCCCCTGAGGATAGAAGACAGGAAGGGGATCGAGCCCATAATCAAAAGGTTTTTGGAACTGGGGTTATTGGTAGAATGCGAATCAG
Organism: Melanerpes formicivorus; assembly: GCF_026170545.1. Lineage (NCBI taxonomy): Eukaryota > Metazoa > Chordata > Aves > Piciformes > Picidae > Melanerpes > Melanerpes formicivorus. The sequence goes on along the minus strand of NW_027143489.1, from coordinate 109 downwards.
ATTTTAATACACCAATCCTGCCAGTAAAGAAACCTAATGGAGCCTATAGACTAGTTCAGGATCTGAGAGCAGTAAACGAAATAACCAAGACATTACATCCGGTAGTTGC
>NW_027143488.1:0-58519 GCF_026170545.1 Melanerpes formicivorus | reverse complement strand
GAGTGAGCGAAACTAATGAAAACATTGTTGGGGTAAAACCTAAAGGGAAAGACCTAGCACCAAATCCAATTTGCCATCTGATCTAACTTCTGGAGGCAGTCAAAATGAGCCTTAGAATTCTTCCCTACCTTATTCCTGTGCTGAGATACAGGCTGCTCCAACCTGCTGTAAAATGCTTGATTTCGAGAGTGAGCGAAACTAATGAAAACATTGTTGGGGTAAAACCTAAAGGGAAAGACCTAGCACCAAATCCAATTTGCCATCTGATCTAACTTCTGGAGGCAGTCAAAATGAGCCTTAGAATTCTTCCCTACCTTATTCCTGTGCTGAGATACAGGCTGCTCCAACCTGCTGTAAAATGCTTGATTTCGAGAGTGAGCGAAACTAATGAAAACATTGTTGGGTAAAACCTAAAGGGAAAGACCTAGCACCAAATCCAATTTGCCATCTGATCTAACTTCTGGAGGCAGTCAAAATGATCCTTAGAATTCTTCCCTACCTTATTCCTGTGCTGAGATACAGGCTGCTCCAACCTGCTGTAAAATGCTTGATTTCGAGAGTGAGCGAAACTAATGAAAACATTGTTGGGGTAAAACCTAAAGGGAAAGACCTAGCACCAAATCCAATTTGCCATCTGATCTAACTTCTGGAGGCAGTCAAAATGAGCCTTAGAATTCTTCCCTACCTTATTCCTGTGCTGAGATACAGGCTGCTCCAACCTGCTGTAAAATGCTTGATTTCGAGAGTGAGCGAAACTAATGAAAACATTGTTGGGGTAAAACCTAAAGGGAAAGACCTAGCACCAAATCCAATTTGCCATCTGATCTAACTTCTGGAGGCAGTCAAAATGAGCCTTAGAATTCTTCCTACCTTATTCCTGTGCTGAGATACAGGCTGCTCCAACCTGCTGTAAAATGCTTGATTTCGAGAGTGAGCGAAACTAATGAAAACATTGTTGGGGTAAAACCTAAAGGGAAAGACCTAGCACCAAATCCAATTTGCCATCTGATCTAACTTCTGGAGGCAGTCAAAATGAGCCTTAGAATTCTTCCCTACCTTATTCCTGTGCTGAGATACAGGCTGCTCCAACCTGCTGTAAAAATGCTTGATTTCGAGAGTGAGCGAAACTAATGAAAACATTGTTGGGGTAAAACCTAAAGGGAAAGACCTAGCACCAAATCCAATTTGCCATCTGATCTAACTTCTGGAGGCAGTCAAAAATGAGCCTTAGAATTCTTCCCTACCTTATTCCTGTGCTGAGATACAGGCTGCTCCAACCTGCTGTAAAATGCTTGATTTCGAGAGTGAGCAAAACTAATGAAAACATTGTTGGGGTAAAACCTAAAGGGAAAGACCTAGCACCAAATCCAATTTGCCATCTGATCTAACTTCTGGAGGCAGTCAAAATGAGCCTTAGAATTCTTCCCTACCTTATTCCTGTGCTGAGATACAGGCTGCTCCAACCTGCTGTAAAATGCTTGATTTCGAGAGTGAGCGAAACTAATGAAAACATTGTTGGGGTAAAACCTAAAGGGAAAGACCTAGCACCAAATCCAATTTGCCATCTGATCTAACTTCTGGAGGCAGTCAAAATGAGCCTTAGAATTCTTCCCTACCTTATTCCTGTGCTGAGATACAGGCTGCTCCAACCTGCTGTAAAATGCTTGATTTCGAGAGTGAGCGAAACTAATGAAAACATTGTTGGGGTAAAAACCTAAAGGGAAAGACCTAGCACCAAATCCAATTTGCCATCTGATCTAACTTCTGGAGGCAGTCAAAATGAGCCTTAGAATTCTTCCCTACCTTATTCCTGTGCTGAGATACAGGCTGCTCCAACCTGCTGTAAAATGCTTGATTTCGAGAGTGAGCGAAACTAATGAAAACATTGTTGGGGTAAAACCTAAAGGGAAAGACCTAGCACCCAAATCCAATTTGCCATCTGATCTAACTTCTGGAGGCAGTCAAAATGAGCCTAGAATTCTTCCCTACCTTATTCCTGTGCTGAGATACAGGCTGCTCCAACCTGCTGTAAAATGCTTGATTTCGAGAGTGAGCGAAACTAATGAAAACATTGTTGGGGTAAAACCTAAAGGGAAAGACCTAGCACCAAATCCAATTTGCCATCTGATCTAACTTCTGGAGGCAGTCAAAATGAGCCTTAGAATTCTTCCCTACCTTATTCCTGTGCTGAGATACAGGCTGCTCCAACCTGCTGTAAAATGCTTGATTTCGAGAGTGAGCGAAACTAATGAAAACATTGTTGGGGGTTAAAAACCTAAAGGGAAAGACCTAGCACCAAATCCAATTTGCCATCTGATTCTAACTTCTGGAGGCAGTCAAAATGAGCCTTAGAATTCTTCCCTACCTTATTCCTGTGCTGAGATACAGGCTGCTCCAACCTGCTGTAAAATGCTTGATTTCGAGAGTGAGCGAAACTAATGAAAACATTGTTGGGGTAAAACCTAAAGGGAAAGACCTAGCACCAAATCCAATTTGCCATCTGATCTAACTTCTGGAGGCAGTCAAAATGAGCCTTAGAATTCTTCCCTACCTTATTCCTGTGCTGAGATACAGGCTGCTCCAACCTGCTGTAAAATGCTTGATTTCGAGAGTGAGCGAAACTAATGAAAACATTGTTGGGTAAAACCTAAAGGGAAAGACCTAGCACCAAATCCAATTTGCCATCTGATCTAACTTCCTGGAGGCAGTCAAAATGATCCTTAGAATTCTTCCCTACCTTATTCCTGTGCTGAGATACAGGCTGCTCCAACCTGCTGTAAAATGCTTGATTTCGAGAGTGAGCGAAACTAATGAAAACATTGTTGGGGTAAAACCTAAAGGGAAAGACCTAGCACCAAATCCAATTTGCCATCTGATCTAACTTCTGGAGGCAGTCAAAATGAGCCTTAGAATTCTTCCCTACCTTATTCCTGTGCTGAGATACAGGCTGCTCCAACCTGCTGTAAAATGCTTGATTTCGAGAGTGAGCGAAACTAATGAAAACATTGTTGGGGAGTAAAACCTAAAGGGAAAGACCTAGCACCAAATCCAATTTGCCATCTGATCTAACTTCTGGAGGCAGTCAAAATGAGCCTTAGAATTCTTCCCTACCTTATTCCTGTGCTGAGATACAGGCTGCTCCAACCTGCTGTAAAAATGCTTGATTTCGAGAGTGAGCGAAACTAATGAAAACATTGTTGGGGTAAAACCTAAAGGGAAAGACCTAGCACCAAATCCAATTTGCCATCTGATCTAACTTCTGGAGGCAGTCAAAATGAGCCTTAGAATTCTTCCCTACCTTATTCCTGTGCTGAGATACAGGCTGCTCCAACCTGCTGTAAAATGCTTGATTTCGAGAGTGAGCGAAACTAATGAAAACATTGTTGGGGTAAAACCTAAAGGGAAAGACCTAGCACCAAATCCAATTTGCCATCTGATCTAACTTCTGGAGGCAGTCAAAATGAGCCTTAGAATTCTTCCCTACCTTATTCCTGTGCTGAGATACAGGCTGCTCCAACCTGCTGTAAAATGCTTGATTTCGAGAGTGAGCGAAACTAATGAAAACATTGTTGGGGTAAAACCTAAAGGGAAGACCTAGCACCAAATCCAATTTGCCATCTGATCTAACTTCTGGAGGCAGTCAAAATGAGCCTTAGAATTCTTCCCTACCTTATCCTGTGCTGAGATACAGGCTGCTCCAACCTGCTGTAAAATGCTTGATTTCGAGAGTGAGCGAAACTAATGAAAACATTGTTGGGGTAAAACCTAAAGGGAAAGACCTAGCACCAAATCCAATTTGCCATCTGATCTAACTTCTGGAGGCAGTCAAAATGATCCTTAGAATTCTTCCCTACCTTATTCCTGTGCTGAGATACAGGCTGCTCCAACCTGCTGTAAAATGCTTGATTTCGAGAGTGAGCGAAACTAATGAAAACATTGTTGGGGTAAAACCTAAAGGGAAAGACCTAGCACCAAATCCAATTTGCCATCTGATCTAACTTCTGGAGGCAGTCAAAATGAGCCTTAGAATTCTTCCCTACCTTATTCCTGTGCTGAGATACAGGCTGCTCCAACCTGCTGTAAAATGCTTGATTTCGAGAGTGAGCGAAACTAATGAAAACATTGTTGGGGTAAAACCTAAAGGGAAAGACCTAGCACCAAATCCAATTGCCATCTGATCTAACTTCTGGAGGCAGTCAAAATGAGCCTTAGAATTCTTCCCTACCTTATTCCTGTGCTGAGATACAGGCTGCTCCAACCTGCTGTAAAATGCTTGATTTCGAGAGTGAGCGAAACTAATGAAAACATTGTTGGGGTAAAACCTAAAGGGAAAGACCTAGCACCAAATCCAATTTGCCATCTGATCTAACTTCTGGAGGCAGTCAAAATGAGCCTTAGAATTCTTCCCTACCTTATTCCTGTGCTGAGATACAGGCTGCTCCAACCTGCTGTAAAATGCTTGATTTCGAGAGTGAGCGAAACTAATGAAAACATTGTTGGGGTAAAACCTAAAGGGAAAGACCTAGCACCAAATCCAATTTGCCATCTGATCTAACTTCTGGAGGCAGTCAAAATGAGCCTTAGAATTCTTCCCTACCTTATTCCTGTGCTGAGATACAGGCTGCTCCAACCTGCTGTAAAATGCTTGATTTCGAGAGTGAGCGAAACTAATGAAAACATTGTTGGGGTAAAACCTAAAGGGAAAGACCTAGCACCAAATCCAATTTGCCATCTGATCTAACTTCTGGAGGCAGTCAAAATGATCCTTAGAATTCTTCCCTACCTTATTCCTGTGCTGAGATACAGGCTGCTCCAACCTGCTGTAAAATGCTTGATTTCGAGAGTGAGCGAAACTAATGAAAACATTGTTGGGGTAAAACCTAAAGGGAAAGACCTAGCACCAAATCCAATTTGCCATCTGATCTAACTTCTGGAGGCAGTCAAAATGATCCTTAGAAATCTTCCCTACCTTATTCCTGTGCTGAGATACAGGCTGCTCCAACCTGCTGTAAAATGCTTGATTTCGAGAGTGAGCGAAACTAATGAAAACATTGTTGGGGTAAAACCTAAAGGGAAAGACCTAGCACCAAATCCAATTTGCCATCTGATCTAACTTCTGGAGGCAGTCAAAATGATCCTTAGAATTCTTCCCTACCTTATTCCTGTGCTGAGATACAGGCTGCTCCAACCTGCTGTAAAATGCTTGATTTCGAGAGTGAGCGAAACTAATGAAAACATTGTTGGGGTAAAACCTAAAGGGAAAGACCTAGCACCAAATCCAATTTTGCCATCTGATCTAACTTCTGGAGGCAGTCAAAATGAGCCTTAGAATTCTTCCCTACCTTATTCCTGTGCTGAGATACAGGCTGCTCCAACCTGCTGTAAAATGCTTGATTTCGAGAGTGAGCGAAACTAATGAAAACATTGTTGGGGTAAAACCTAAAGGGAAAGACCTAGCACCAAATCCAATTTGCCATCTGATCTAACTTCTGGAGGCAGTCAAAATGATCCTTAGAATTCTTCCCCTACCTTATTCCTGTGCTGAGATACAGGCTGCTCCAACCTGCTGTAAAATGCTTGATTTCGAGAGTGAGCAAAACTAATGAAAAACATTGTTGGGGTAAAACCTAAAGGGAAAGACCTAGCACCAAATCCAATTTGCCATCTGATCTAACTTCTGGAGGCAGTCAAAATGAGCCTTAGAATTCTTCCCTACCTTATTCCTGTGCTGAGATACAGGCTGCTCCAACTGCTGTAAAATGCTTGATTTCGAGAGTGAGCGAAACTAATGAAAACATTGTTGGGGTAAAACCTAAAGGGAAAGACCTAGCACCAAATCCAATTTGCCATCTGATCTAACTTCTGGAGGCAGTCAAAATGAGCCTTAGAATTCTTCCCTACCTTATTCCTGTGCTGAGATACAGGCTGCTCCAACCTGCTGTAAAATGCTTGATTTCGAGAGTGAGCGAAACTAATGAAAACATTGTTGGGGTAAAACCTAAAGGGAAAGACCTAGCACCAAATCCAATTTGCCATCTGATCTAACTTCTGGAGGCAGTCAAAATGATCCTTAGAATTCTTCCCTACCTTATTCCTGTGCTGAGATACAGGCTGCTCCAACCTGCTGTAAAATGCTTGATTTCGAGAGTGAGCGAAACTAATGAAAACATTGTTGGGGTAAAACCTAAAGGGAAAGACCTAGCACCAAATCCAATTTGCCATCTGATCTAACTTCTGGAGGCAGTCAAAATGAGCCTTAGAATTCTTCCCTACCTTATTCCTGTGCTGAGATACAGGCTGCTCCAACCTGCTGTAAAATGCTTGATTTCGAGAGTGAGCGAAACTAATGAAAACATTGTTGGGGTAAAACCTAAAGGGAAAGACCTAGCACCAAATCCAATTTGCCATCTGATCTAACTTCTGGAGGCAGTCAAAATGATCCTTAGAATTCTTCCCTACCTTATTCCTGTGCTGAGATACAGGCTGCTCCAACCTGCTGTAAAATGCTTGATTTCGAGAGTGAGCGAAACTAATGAAAACATTGTTGGGGTAAAACCTAAAGGGAAAGACCTAGCACCAAATCCAATTTGCCATCTGATCTAACTTCTGGAGGCAGTCAAAATGAGCCTTAGAATTCTTCCCTACCTTATTCCTGTGCTGAGATACAGGCTGCTCCAACCTGCTGTAAAATGCTTGATTTCGAGAGTGAGCGAAACTAATGAAAACATTGTTGGGGTAAAACCTAAAGGGAAAGACCTAGCACCAAATCCAATTTGCCATCTGATCTAACTTCTGGAGGCAGTCAAAATGAGCCTTAGAATTCTTCCCTACCTTATTCCTGTGCTGAGATACAGGCTGCTCCAACCTGCTGTAAAATGCTTGATTTCGAGAGTGAGCGAAACTAATGAAAACATTGTTGGGGTAAAACCTAAAGGGAAAGACCTAGCACCAAATCCAATTTGCCATCTGATCTAACTTCTGGAGGCAGTCAAAATGATCCTTAGAATTCTTCCCTACCTTATTCCTGTGCTGAGATACAGGCTGCTCCAACCTGCTGTAAAATGCTTGATTTCGAGAGTGAGCAAAACTAATGAAAACATTGTTGGGGTAAAACCTAAAGGGAAAGACCTAGCACCAAATCCAATTTGCCATCTGATCTAACTTCTGGAGGCAGTCAAAATGAGCCTTAGAATTCTTCCCTACCTTATTCCTGTGCTGAGATACAGGCTGCTCCAACCTGCTGTAAAATGCTTGATTTCGAGAGTGAGCGAAACTAATGAAAACATTGTTGGGGTAAAACCTAAAGGGAAAGACCTAGCACCAAATCCAATTTGCCATCTGATCTAACTTCTGGAGGCAGTCAAAATGATCCTTAGAATTCTTCCCTACCTTATTCCTGTGCTGAGATACAGGCTGCTCCAACCTGCTGTAAAATGCTTGATTTCGAGAGTGAGCAAAACTAATGAAAACATTGTTGGGGTAAAACCTAAAGGGAAAGACCTAGCACCAAATCCAATTTGCCATCTGATCTAACTTCTGGAGGCAGTCAAAATGATCCTTAGAATTCTTCCCTACCTTATTCCTGTGCTGAGATACAGGCTGCTCCAACCTGCTGTAAAATGCTTGATTTCGAGAGTGAGCGAAACTAATGAAAACATTGTTGGGGTAAAACCTAAAGGGAAAGACCTAGCACCAAATCCAATTTGCCATCTGATCTAACTTCTGGAGGCAGTCAAAATGAGCCTTAGAATTCTTCCCTACCTTATTCCTGTGCTGAGATACAGGCTGCTCCAACCTGCTGTAAAATGCTTGATTTCGAGAGTGAGCGAAACTAATGAAAACATTGTTGGGGTAAAACCTAAAGGGAAAGACCTAGCACCAAATCCAATTTGCCATCTGATCTAACTTCTGGAGGCAGTCAAAATGATCCTTAGAATTCTTCCCTACCTTATTCCTGTGCTGAGATACAGGCTGCTCCAACCTGCTGTAAAATGCTTGATTTCGAGAGTGAGCGAAACTAATGAAAACATTGTTGGGGTAAAACCTAAAGGGAAAGACCTAGCACCAAATCCAATTTGCCATCTGATCTAACTTCTGGAGGCAGTCAAAATGAGCCTTAGAATTCTTCCCTACCTTATTCCTGTGCTGAGATACAGGCTGCTCCAACCTGCTGTAAAATGCTTGATTTCGAGAGTGAGCGAAACTAATGAAAACATTGTTGGGGTAAAACCTAAAGGGAAAGACCTAGCACCAAATCCAATTTGCCATCTGATCTAACTTCTGGAGGCAGTCAAAATGATCCTTAGAATTCTTCCCTACCTTATTCCTGTGCTGAGATACAGGCTGCTCCAACCTGCTGTAAAATGCTTGATTTCGAGAGTGAGCGAAACTAATGAAAACATTGTTGGGGTAAAACCTAAAGGGAAAGACCTAGCACCAAATCCAATTTGCCATCTGATCTAACTTCTGGAGGCAGTCAAAATGAGCCTTAGAATTCTTCCCTACCTTATTCCTGTGCTGAGATACAGGCTGCTCCAACCTGCTGTAAAATGCTTGATTTCGAGAGTGAGCGAAACTAATGAAAACATTGTTGGGGTAAAACCTAAAGGGAAAGACCTAGCACCAAATCCAATTTGCCATCTGATCTAACTTCTGGAGGCAGTCAAAATGAGCCTTAGAATTCTTCCCTACCTTATTCCTGTGCTGAGATACAGGCTGCTCCAACCTGCTGTAAAATGCTTGATTTCGAGAGTGAGCGAAACTAATGAAAACATTGTTGGGGTAAAACCTAAAGGGAAAGACCTAGCACCAAATCCAATTTGCCATCTGATCTAACTTCTGGAGGCAGTCAAAATGAGCCTTAGAATTCTTCCCTACCTTATTCCTGTGCTGAGATACAGGCTGCTCCAACCTGCTGTAAAATGCTTGATTTCGAGAGTGAGCAAAACTAATGAAAACATTGTTGGGGTAAAACCTAAAGGGAAAGACCTAGCACCAAATCCAATTTGCCATCTGATCTAACTTCTGGAGGCAGTCAAAATGAGCCTTAGAATTCTTCCCTACCTTATTCCTGTGCTGAGATACAGGCTGCTCCAACCTGCTGTAAAATGCTTGATTTCGAGAGTGAGCGAAACTAATGAAAACATTGTTGGGGTAAAACCTAAAGGGAAAGACCTAGCACCAAATCCAATTTGCCATCTGATCTAACTTCTGGAGGCAGTCAAAATGAGCCTTAGAATTCTTCCCTACCTTATTCCTGTGCTGAGATACAGGCTGCTCCAACCTGCTGTAAAATGCTTGATTTCGAGAGTGAGCGAAACTAATTGAAAACATTGTTGGGGTAAAACCTAAAGGAAAGACCTAGCACCAAATCCAATTTGCCATCTGATCTAACTTCTGGAGGCAGTCAAAATGAGCCTTAGAATTCTTCCCTACCTTATTCCTGTGCTGAGATACAGGCTGCTCCAACCTGCTGTAAAATGCTTGATTTCGAGAGTGAGCGAAACTAATGAAAACATTGTTGGGGTAAAACCTAAAGGGAAAGACCTAGCACCAAATCCAATTTGCCATCTGATCTAACTTCTGGAGGCAGTCAAAATGAGCCTTAGAATTCTTCCCTACCTTATTCCTGTGCTGAGATACAGGCTGCTCCAACCTGCTGTAAAATGCTTGATTTCGAGAGTGAGCGAAACTAATGAAAACATTGTTGGGGTAAAACCTAAAGGGAAAGACCTAGCACCAAATCCAATTTGCCATCTGATCTAACTTCTGGAGGCAGTCAAAATGAGCCTTAGAATTCTTCCCTACCTTATTCCTGTGCTGAGATACAGGCTGCTCCAACCTGCTGTAAAATGCTTGATTTCGAGAGTGAGCGAAACTAATGAAAACATTGTTGGGGTAAAACCTAAAGGGAAAGACCTAGCACCAAATCCAATTTGCCATCTGATCTAACTTCTGGAGGCAGTCAAAATGAGCCTTAGAATTCTTCCCTACCTTATTCCTGTGCTGAGATACAGGCTGCTCCAACCTGCTGTAAAATGCTTGATTTCGAGAGTGAGCGAAACTAATGAAAACATTGTTGGGGTAAAACCTAAAGGGAAAGACCTAGCACCAAATCCAATTTGCCATCTGATCTAACTTCTGGAGGCAGTCAAAATGAGCCTTAGAATTCTTCCCTACCTTATTCCTGTGCTGAGATACAGGCTGCTCCAACCTGCTGTAAAATGCTTGATTTCGAGAGTGAGCGAAACTAATGAAAACATTGTTGGGGTAAAACCTAAAGGGAAAGACCTAGCACCAAATCCAATTTGCCATCTGATCTAACTTCTGGAGGCAGTCAAAATGAGCCTTAGAATTCTTCCCTACCTTATTCCTGTGCTGAGATACAGGCTGCTCCAACCTGCTGTAAAATGCTTGATTTCGAGAGTGAGCGAAACTAATGAAAACATTGTTGGGGTAAAACCTAAAGGGAAAGACCTAGCACCAAATCCAATTTGCCATCTGATCTAACTTCTGGAGGCAGTCAAAATGAGCCTTAGAATTCTTCCCTACCTTATTCCTGTGCTGAGATACAGGCTGCTCCAACCTGCTGTAAAATGCTTGATTTCGAGAGTGAGCAAAACTAATGAAAACATTGTTGGGGTAAAACCTAAAGGGAAAGACCTAGCACCAAATCCAATTTGCCATCTGATCTAACTTCTGGAGGCAGTCAAAATGAGCCTTAGAATTCTTCCCTACCTTATTCCTGTGATGAGATACAGGCTGCTCCAACCTGCTGTAAAATGCTTGATTTCGAGAGTGAGCGAAACTAATGAAAACATTGTTGGGGTAAAACCTAAAGGGAAAGACCTAGCACCAAATCCAATTTGCCATCTGATCTAACTTCTGGAGGCAGTCAAAATGAGCCTTAGAATTCTTCCCTACCTTATTCCTGTGCTGAGATACAGGCTGCTCCAACCTGCTGTAAAATGCTTGATTTCGAGAGTGAGCGAAACTAATGAAAACATTGTTGGGGTAAAACCTAAAGGGAAAGACCTAGCACCAAATCCAATTTGCCATCTGATCTAACTTCTGGAGGCAGTCAAAATGAGCATTTGAATTCTTCCCTACCTTATTCCTGTGCTGAGATACAGGCTGCTCCAACCTGCTGTAAAATGCTTGATTTCGAGAGTGAGCGAAACTAATGAAAACATTGTTGGGGTAAAACCTAAAGGGAAAGACCTAGCACCAAATCCAATTTGCCATCTGATCTAACTTCTGGAGGCAGTCAAAATGAGCCTTAGAATTCTTCCCTACCTTATTCCTGTGCTGAGATACAGGCTGCTCCAACCTGCTGTAAAATGCTTGATTTCGAGAGTGAGCGAAACTAATGAAAACATTGTTGGGGTAAAACCTAAAGGGAAAGACCTAGCACCAAATCCAATTTGCCATCTGATCTAACTTCTGGAGGCAGTCAAAATGATCCTTAGAATTCTTCCCTACCTTATTCCTGTGCTGAGATACAGGCTGCTCCAACCTGCTGTAAAATGCTTGATTTCGAGAGTGAGCGAAACTAATGAAAACATTGTTGGGGTAAAACCTAAAGGGAAAGACCTAGCACCAAATCCAATTTGCCATCTGATCTAACTTCTGGAGGCAGTCAAAATGAGCCTTAGAATTCTTCCCTACCTTATTCCTGTGCTGAGATACAGGCTGCTCCAACCTGCTGTAAAATGCTTGATTTCGAGAGTGAGCGAAACTAATGAAAACATTGTTGGGGTAAAACCTAAAGGGAAAGACCTAGCACCAAATCCAATTTGCCATCTGATCTAACTTCTGGAGGCAGTCAAAATGAGCCTTAGAATTCTTCCCTACCTTATTCCTGTGCTGAGATACAGGCTGCTCCAACCTGCTGTAAAATGCTTGATTTCGAGAGTGAGCGAAACTAATGAAAACATTGTTGGGGTAAAACCTAAAGGGAAAGACCTAGCACCAAATCCAATTTGCCATCTGATCTAACTTCTGGAGGCAGTCAAAATGATCCTTAGAATTCTTCCCTACCTTATTCCTGTGCTGAGATACAGGCTGCTCCAACCTGCTGTAAAATGCTTGATTTCGAGAGTGAGCAAAACTAATGAAAACATTGTTGGGGTAAAACCTAAAGGGAAAGACCTAGCACCAAATCCAATTTGCCATCTGATCTAACTTCTGGAGGCAGTCAAAATGAGCCTTAGAATTATTCCCTACCTTATTCCTGTGCTGAGATACAGGCTGCTCCAACCTGCTGTAAAATGCTTGATTTCGAGAGTGAGCGAAACTAATGAAAACATTGTTGGGGTAAAACCTAAAGGGAAAGACCTAGCACCAAATCCAATTTGCCATCTGATCTAACTTCTGGAGGCAGTCAAAATGATCCTTAGAATTCTTCCCTGCCTTATTCCTGTGCTGAGATACAGGCTGCTCCAACCTGCTGTAAAATGCTTGATTTCGAGAGTGAGCGAAACTAATGAAAACATTGTTGGGGTAAAACCTAAAGGGAAAGACCTAGCACCAAATCCAATTTGCCATCTGATCTAACTTCTGGAGGCAGTCAAAATGATCCTTAGAATTCTTCCCTACCTTATTCCTGTGCTGAGATACAGGCTGCTCCAACCTGCTGTAAAATGCTTGATTTCGAGAGTGAGCGAAACTAATGAAAACATTGTTGGGGTAAAACCTAAAGGGAAAGACCTAGCACCAAATCCAATTTGCCATCTGATCTAACTTCTGGAGGCAGTCAAAATGAGCCTTAGAATTCTTCCCTACCTTATTCCTGTGCTGAGATACAGGCTGCTCCAACCTGCTGTAAAATGCTTGATTTCGAGAGTGAGCGAAACTAATGAAAACATTGTTGGGGTAAAACCTAAAGGGAAAGACCTAGCACCAAATCCAATTTGCCATCTGATCTAACTTCTGGAGGCAGTCAAAATGAGCCTTAGAATTCTTCCCTACCTTATTCCTGTGCTGAGATACAGGCTGCTCCAACCTGCTGTAAAATGCTTGATTTCGAGAGTGAGCGAAACTAATGAAAACATTGTTGGGGTAAAACCTAAAGGGAAAGACCTAGCACCAAATCCAATTTGCCATCTGATCTAACTTCTGGAGGCAGTCAAACTGATCCTTAGAATTCTTCCCTACCTTATTCCTGTGCTGAGATACAGGCTGCTCCAACCTGCTGTAAAATGCTTGATTTCAAGAGTGAGCGAAACTAATGAAAACATTGTTGGGGTAAAACCTAAAGGGAAAGACCTAGCACCAAATCCAATTTGCCATCTGATCTAACTTCTGGAGGCAGTCAAAATGAGCCTTAGAATTCTTCCCTACCTTATTCCTGTGCTGAGATACAGGCTGCTCCAACCTGCTGTAAAATGCTTGATTTCGAGAGTGAGCGAAACTAATGAAAACATTGTTGGGGTAAAACCTAAAGGGAAAGACCTAGCACCAAATCCAATTTGCCATCTGATCTAACTTCTGGAGGCAGTCAAAATGAGCCTTAGAATTCTTCCCTACCTTATTCCTGTGCTGAGATACAGGCTGCTCCAACCTGCTGTAAAATGCTTGATTTCGAGAGTGAGCGAAACTAATGAAAACATTGTTGGGGTAAAACCTAAAGGGAAAGACCTAGCACCAAATCCAATTTGCCATCTGATCTAACTTCTGGAGGCAGTCAAAATGAGCCTTAGAATTCTTCCCTACCTTATTCCTGTGCTGAGATACAGGCTGCTCCAACCTGCTGTAAAATGCTTGATTTCGAGAGTGAGCGAAACTAATGAAAACATTGTTGGGGTAAAACCTAAAGGGAAAGACCTAGCACCAAATCCAATTTGCCATCTGATCTAACTTCTGGAGGCAGTCAAAATGATCCTTAGAATTCTTCCCTACCTTATTCCTGTGCTGAGATACAGGCTGCTCCAACCTGCTGTAAAATGCTTGATTTCGAGAGTGAGCGAAACTAATGAAAACATTGTTGGGGTAAAACCTAAAGGGAAAGACCTAGCACCAAATCCAATTTGCCATCTGATCTAACTTCTGGAGGCAGTCAAAATGAGCCTTAGAATTCTTCCCTACCTTATTCCTGTGCTGAGATACAGGCTGCTCCAACCTGCTGTAAAATGCTTGATTTCGAGAGTGAGCGAAACTAATGAAAACATTGTTGGGGTAAAACCTAAAGGGAAAGACCTAGCACCAAATCCAATTTGCCATCTGATCTAACTTCTGGAGGCAGTCAAAATGAGCCTTAGAATTCTTCCCTACCTTATTCCTGTGCTGAGATACAGGCTGCTCCAACCTGCTGTAAAATGCTTGATTTCGAGAGTGAGCGAAACTAATGAAAACATTGTTGGGGTAAAACCTAAAGGGAAAGACCTAGCACCAAATCCAATTTGCCATCTGATCTAACTTCTGGAGGCAGTCAAAATGAGCCTTAGAATTCTTCCCTACCTTATTCCTGTGCTGAGATACAGGCTGCTCCAACCTGCTGTAAAATGCTTGATTTCGAGAGTGAGCGAAACTAATGAAAACATTGTTGGGGTAAAACCTAAAGGGAAAGACCTAGCACCAAATCCAATTTGCCATCTGATCTAACTTCTGGAGGCAGTCAAAATGAGCCTTAGAATTCTTCCCTACCTTATTCCTGTGCTGAGATACAGGCTGCTCCAACCTGCTGTAAAATGCTTGATTTCGAGAGTGAGCGAAACTAATGAAAACATTGTTGGGGTAAAACCTAAAGGGAAAGACCTAGCACCAAATCCAATTTGCCATCTGATCTAACTTCTGGAGGCAGTCAAAATGAGCCTTAGAATTCTTCCCTACCTTATTCCTGTGCTGAGATACAGGCTGCTCCAACCTGCTGTAAAATGCTTGATTTCGAGAGTGAGCGAAACTAATGAAAACATTGTTGGGGTAAAACCTAAAGGGAAAGACCTAGCACCAAATCCAATTTGCCATCTGATCTAACTTCTGGAGGCAGTCAAAATGAGCATTTGAATTCTTCCCTACCTTATTCCTGTGCTGAGATACAGGCTGCTCCAACCTGCTGTAAAATGCTTGATTTCGAGAGTGAGCGAAACTAATGAAAACATTGTTGGGGTAAAACCTAAAGGGAAAGACCTAGCACCAAATCCAATTTGCCATCTGATCTAACTTCTGGAGGCAGTCAAAATGAGCCTTAGAATTCTTCCCTACCTTATTCCTGTGCTGAGATACAGGCTGCTCCAACCTGCTGTAAAATGCTTGATTTCGAGAGTGAGCGAAACTAATGAAAACATTGTTGGGGTAAAACCTAAAGGGAAAGACCTAGCACCAAATCCAATTTGCCATCTGATCTAACTTCTGGAGGCAGTCAAAATGAGCCTTAGAATTCTTCCCTACCTTATTCCTGTGCTGAGATACAGGCTGCTCCAACCTGCTGTAAAATGCTTGATTTCGAGAGTGAGCGAAACTAATGAAAACATTGTTGGGGTAAAACCTAAAGGGAAAGACCTAGCACCAAATCCAATTTGCCATCTGATCTAACTTCTGGAGGCAGTCAAAATGAGCCTTAGAATTCTTCCCTACCTTATTCCTGTGCTGAGATACAGGCTGCTCCAACCTGCTGTAAAATGCTTGATTTCGAGAGTGAGCGAAACTAATGAAAACATTGTTGGGGTAAAACCTAAAGGGAAAGACCTAGCACCAAATCCAATTTGCCATCTGATCTAACTTCTGGAGGCAGTCAAAATGAGCCTTAGAATTCTTCCCTACCTTATTCCTGTGCTGAGATACAGGCTGCTCCAACCTGCTGTAAAATGCTTGATTTCGAGAGTGAGCGAAACTAATGAAAACATTGTTGGGGTAAAACCTAAAGGGAAAGACCTAGCACCAAATCCAATTTGCCATCTGATCTAACTTCTGGAGGCAGTCAAAATGAGCCTTAGAATTCTTCCCTACCTTATTCCTGTGCTGAGATACAGGCTGCTCCAACCTGCTGTAAAATGCTTGATTTCGAGAGTGAGCGAAACTAATGAAAACATTGTTGGGGTAAAACCTAAAGGGAAAGACCTAGCACCAAATCCAATTTGCCATCTGATCTAACTTCTGGAGGCAGTCAAAATGAGCCTTAGAATTCTTCCCTACCTTATTCCTGTGCTGAGATACAGGCTGCTCCAACCTGCTGTAAAATGCTTGATTTCGAGAGTGAGCGAAACTAATGAAAACATTGTTGGGGTAAAACCTAAAGGGAAAGACCTAGCACCAAATCCAATTTGCCATCTGATCTAACTTCTGGAGGCAGTCAAAATGAGCCTTAGAATTCTTCCCTACCTTATTCCTGTGCTGAGATACAGGCTGCTCCAACCTGCTGTAAAATGCTTGATTTCGAGAGTGAGCGAAACTAATGAAAACATTGTTGGGGTAAAACCTAAAGGGAAAGACCTAGCACCAAATCCAATTTGCCATCTGATCTAACTTCTGGAGGCAGTCAAAATGAGCCTTAGAATTCTTCCCTACCTTATTCCTGTGCTGAGATACAGGCTGCTCCAACCTGCTGTAAAATGCTTGATTTCGAGAGTGAGCGAAACTAATGAAAACATTGTTGGGGTAAAACCTAAAGGGAAAGACCTAGCACCAAATCCAATTTGCCATCTGATCTAACTTCTGGAGGCAGTCAAAATGAGCCTTAGAATTCTTCCCTACCTTATTCCTGTGCTGAGATACAGGCTGCTCCAACCTGCTGTAAAATGCTTGATTTCGAGAGTGAGCGAAACTAATGAAAACATTGTTGGGGTAAAACCTAAAGGGAAAGACCTAGCACCAAATCCAATTTGCCATCTGATCTAACTTCTGGAGGCAGTCAAAATGAGCCTTAGAATTCTTCCCTACCTTATTCCTGTGCTGAGATACAGGCTGCTCCAACCTGCTGTAAAATGCTTGATTTCGAGAGTGAGCGAAACTAATGAAAACATTGTTGGGGTAAAACCTAAAGGGAAAGACCTAGCACCAAATCCAATTTGCCATCTGATCTAACTTCTGGAGGCAGTCAAAATGAGCCTTAGAATTCTTCCCTACCTTATTCCTGTGCTGAGATACAGGCTGCTCCAACCTGCTGTAAAATGCTTGATTTCGAGAGTGAGCGAAACTAATGAAAACATTGTTGGGGTAAAACCTAAAGGGAAAGACCTAGCACCAAATCCAATTTGCCATCTGATCTAACTTCTGGAGGCAGTCAAAATGAGCCTTAGAATTCTTCCCTACCTTATTCCTGTGCTGAGATACAGGCTGCTCCAACCTGCTGTAAAATGCTTGATTTCGAGAGTGAGCGAAACTAATGAAAACATTGTTGGGGTAAAACCTAAAGGGAAAGACCTAGCACCAAATCCAATTTGCCATCTGATCTAACTTCTGGAGGCAGTCAAAATGATCCTTAGAATTCTTCCCTACCTTATTCCTGTGCTGAGATACAGGCTGCTCCAACCTGCTGTAAAATGCTTGATTTCGAGAGTGAGCGAAACTAATGAAAACATTGTTGGGGTAAAACCTAAAGGGAAAGACCTAGCACCAAATCCAATTTGCCATCTGATCTAACTTCTGGAGGCAGTCAAAATGAGCCTTAGAATTCTTCCCTACGTTATTCCTGTGCTGAGATAAAGGCTGCTCCAACCTGCTGTAAAATGCTTGATTTCGAGAGTGAGCGAAACTAATGAAAACATTCTTGGGGTAAAACCTAAAGGGAAAGACCTAGCACCAAATCCAATTTGCCATCTGATCTAACTTCTGGAGGCAGTCAAAATGAGCCTTAGAATTCTTCCCTACCTTATTCCTGTGCTGAGATACAGGCTGCTCCAACCTGCTGTAAAATGCTTGATTTCGAGAGTGAGCAAAACTAATGAAAACATTGTTGGGGTAAAACCTAAAGGGAAAGACCTAGCACCAAATCCAATTTGCCATCTGATCTAACTTCTGGAGGCAGTCAAAATGAGCCTTAGAATTCTTCCCTACCTTATTCCTGTGCTGAGATACAGGCTGCTCCAACCTGCTGTAAAATGCTTGATTTCGAGAGTGAGCGAAACTAATGAAAACATTGTTGGGGTAAAACCTAAAGGGAAAGACCTAGCACCAAATCCAATTTGCCATCTGATCTAACTTCTGGAGGCAGTCAAAATGAGCCTTAGAATTCTTCCCTGCCTTATTCCTGTGCTGAGATACAGGCTGCTCCAACCTGCTGTAAAATGCTTGATTTCGAGAGTGAGCGAAACTAATGAAAACATTGTTGGGGTAAAACCTAAAGGGAAAGACCTAGCACCAAATCCAATTTGCCATCTGATCTAACTTCTGGAGGCAGTCAAAATGAGCCTTAGAATTCTTCCCTACGTTATTCCTCTGCTGAGATACAGGCTGCTCCAACCTGCTGTAAAATGCTTGATTTCGAGAGTGAGCGAAACTAATGAAAACATTGTTGGGGTAAAACCTAAAGGGAAAGACCTAGCACCAAATCCAATTTGCCATCTGATCTAACTTCTGGAGGCAGTCAAAATGAGCCTTAGAATTCTTCCCTACCTTATTCCTGTGCTGAGATACAGGCTGCTCCAACCTGCTGTAAAATGCTTGATTTCGAGAGTGAGCGAAACTAATGAAAACATTGTTGGGGTAAAACCTAAAGGGAAAGACCTAGCACCAAATCCAATTTGCCATCTGATCTAACTTCTGGAGGCAGTCAAAATGAGCATTTGAATTCTTCCCTACCTTATTCCTGTGCTGAGATACAGGCTGCTCCAACCTGCTGTAAAATGCTTGATTTCGAGAGTGAGCGAAACTAATGAAAACATTGTTGGGGTAAAACCTAAAGGGAAAGACCTAGCACCAAATCCAATTTGCCATCTGATCTAACTTCTGGAGGCAGTCAAAATGAGCATTTGAATTCTTCCCTACCTTATTCCTGTGCTGAGATACAGGCTGCTCCAACCTGCTGTAAAATGCTTGATTTCGAGAGTGAGCGAAACTAATGAAAACATTGTTGGGGTAAAACCTAAAGGGAAAGACCTAGCACCAAATCCAATTTGCCATCTGATCTAACTTCTGGAGGCAGTCAAAATGAGCCTTAGAATTCTTCCCTGCCTTATTCCTGTGCTGAGATACAGGCTGCTCCAACCTGCTGTAAAATGCTTGATTTCGAGAGTGAGCGAAACTAATGAAAACATTGTTGGGGTAAAACCTAAAGGGAAAGACCTAGCACCAAATCCAATTTGCCATCTGATCTAACTTCTGGAGGCAGTCAAAATGAGCCTTAGAATTCTTCCCTACGTTATTCCTCTGCTGAGATACAGGCTGCTCCAACCTGCTGTAAAATGCTTGATTTCGAGAGTGAGCGAAACTAATGAAAACATTGTTGGGGTAAAACCTAAAGGGAAAGACCTAGCACCAAATCCAATTTGCCATCTGATCTAACTTCTGGAGGCAGTCAAAATGAGCCTTAGAATTCTTCCCTACCTTATTCCTGTGCTGAGATACAGGCTGCTCCAACCTGCTGTAAAATGCTTGATTTCGAGAGTGAGCGAAACTAATGAAAACATTGTTGGGGTAAAACCTAAAGGGAAAGACCTAGCACCAAATCCAATTTGCCATCTGATCTAACTTCTGGAGGCAGTCAAAATGAGCATTTGAATTCTTCCCTACCTTATTCCTGTGCTGAGATACAGGCTGCTCCAACCTGCTGTAAAATGCTTGATTTCGAGAGTGAGCGAAACTAATGAAAACATTGTTGGGGTAAAACCTAAAGGGAAAGACCTAGCACCAAATCCAATTTGCCATCTGATCTAACTTCTGGAGGCAGTCAAAATGAGCATTTGAATTCTTCCCTACCTTATTCCTGTGCTGAGATACAGGCTGCTCCAACCTGCTGTAAAATGCTTGATTTCGAGAGTGAGCGAAACTAATGAAAACATTGTTGGGGTAAAACCTAAAGGGAAAGACCTAGCACCAAATCCAATTTGCCATCTGATCTAACTTCTGGAGGCAGTCAAAATGAGCCTTAGAATTCTTCCCTGCCTTATTCCTGTGCTGAGATACAGGCTGCTCCAACCTGCTGTAAAATGCTTGATTTCAAGAGTGAGCGAAACTAATGAAAACATTGTTGGGGTAAAACCTAAAGGGAAAGACCTAGCACCAAATCCAATTTGCCATCTGATCTAACTTCTGGAGGCAGTCAAAATGAGCCTTAGAATTCTTCCCTACCTTATTCCTGTGCTGAGATACAGGCTGCTCCAACCTGCTGTAAAATGCTTGATTTCGAGAGTGAGCGAAACTAATGAAAACATTGTTGGGGTAAAACCTAAAGGGAAAGACCTAGCACCAAATCCAATTTGCCATCTGATCTAACTTCTGGAGGCAGTCAAAATGAGCCTTAGAATTCTTCCCTACCTTATTCCTGTGCTGAGATACAGGCTGCTCCAACCTGCTGTAAAATGCTTGATTTCGAGAGTGAGCGAAACTAATGAAAACATTGTTGGGGTAAAACCTAAAGGGAAAGACCTAGCACCAAATCCAATTTGCCATCTGATCTAACTTCTGGAGGCAGTCAAAATGAGTCTTAGAATTCTTCCCTACCTTATTCCTGTGCTGAGATACAGGCTGCTCCAACCTGCTGTAAAATGCTTGATTTCGAGAGTGAGCGAAACTAATGAAAACATTGTTGGGGTAAAACCTAAAGGGAAAGACCTAGCACCAAATCCAATTTGCCATCTGATCTAACTTCTGGAGGCAGTCAAAATGAGCCTTAGAATTCTTCCCTACCTTATTCCTGTGCTGAGATACAGGCTGCTCCAACCTGCTGTAAAATGCTTGATTTCGAGAGTGAGCGAAACTAATGAAAACATTGTTGGGGTAAAACCTAAAGGGAAAGACCTAGCACCAAATCCAATTTGCCATCTGATCTAACTTCTGGAGGCAGTCAAAATGAGCCTTAGAATTCTTCCCTACCTTATTCCTGTGCTGAGATACAGGCTGCTCCAACCTGCTGTAAAATGCTTGATTTCGAGAGTGAGCGAAACTAATGAAAACATTGTTGGGGTAAAACCTAAAGGGAAAGACCTAGCACCAAATCCAATTTGCCATCTGATCTAACTTCTGGAGGCAGTCAAAATGAGCCTTAGAATTCTTCCCTACCTTATTCCTGTGCTGAGATACAGGCTGCTCCAACCTGCTGTAAAATGCTTGATTTCGAGAGTGAGCGAAACTAATGAAAACATTGTTGGGGTAAAACCTAAAGGGAAAGACCTAGCACCAAATCCAATTTGCCATCTGATCTAACTTCTGGAGGCAGTCAAAATGAGCCTTAGAATTCTTCCCTACGTTATTCCTGTGCTGAGATAAAGGCTGCTCCAACCTGCTGTAAAATGCTTGATTTCGAGAGTGAGCGAAACTAATGAAAACATTCTTGGGGTAAAACCTAAAGGGAAAGACCTAGCACCAAATCCAATTTGCCATCTGATCTAACTTCTGGAGGCAGTCAAAATGAGCCTTAGAATTCTTCCCTACCTTATTCCTGTGCTGAGATACAGGCTGCTCCAACCTGCTGTAAAATGCTTGATTTCGAGAGTGAGCGAAACTAATGAAAACATTGTTGGGGTAAAACCTAAAGGGAAAGACCTAGCACCAAATCCAATTTGCCATCTGATCTAACTTCTGGAGGCAGTCAAAATGAGCCTTAGAATTCTTCCCTACCTTATTCCTGTGCTGAGATACAGGCTGCTCCAACCTGCTGTAAAATGCTTGATTTCGAGAGTGAGCGAAACTAATGAAAACATTGTTGGGGTAAAACCTAAAGGGAAAGACCTAGCACCAAATCCAATTTGCCATCTGATCTAACTTCTGGAGGCAGTCAAAATGAGCCTTAGAATTCTTCCCTGCCTTATTCCTGTGCTGAGATACAGGCTGCTCCAACCTGCTGTAAAATGCTTGATTTCGAGAGTGAGCGAAACTAATGAAAACATTGTTGGGGTAAAACCTAAAGGGAAAGACCTAGCACCAAATCCAATTTGCCATCTGATCTAACTTCTGGAGGCAGTCAAAATGAGCCTTAGAATTCTTCCCTACGTTATTCCTCTGCTGAGATACAGGCTGCTCCAACCTGCTGTAAAATGCTTGATTTCGAGAGTGAGCGAAACTAATGAAAACATTGTTGGGGTAAAACCTAAAGGGAAAGACCTAGCACCAAATCCAATTTGCCATCTGATCTAACTTCTGGAGGCAGTCAAAATGATCCTTAGAATTCTTCCCTACCTTATTCCTGTGCTGAGATACAGGCTGCTCCAACCTGCTGTAAAATGCTTGATTTCGAGAGTGAGCGAAACTAATGAAAACATTGTTGGGGTAAAACCTAAAGGGAAAGACCTAGCACCAAATCCAATTTGCCATCTGATCTAACTTCTGGAGGCAGTCAAAATGAGCCTTAGAATTCTTCCCTACCTTATTCCTGTGCTGAGATACAGGCTGCTCCAACCTGCTGTAAAATGCTTGATTTCGAGAGTGAGCGAAACTAATGAAAACATTGTTGGGGTAAAACCTAAAGGGAAAGACCTAGCACCAAATCCAATTTGCCATCTGATCTAACTTCTGGAGGCAGTCAAAATGAGCCTTAGAATTCTTCCCTACCTTATTCCTGTGCTGAGATACAGGCTGCTCCAACCTGCTGTAAAATGCTTGATTTCGAGAGTGAGCGAAACTAATGAAAACATTGTTGGGGTAAAACCTAAAGGGAAAGACCTAGCACCAAATCCAATTTGCCATCTGATCTAACTTCTGGAGGCAGTCAAAATGATCCTTTGAATTCTTCCCTACCTTATTCCTGTGCTGAGATACAGGCTGCTCCAACCTGCTGTAAAATGCTTGATTTCGAGAGTGAGCGAAACTAATGAAAACATTGTTGGGGTAAAACCTAAAGGGAAAGACCTAGCACCAAATCCAATTTGCCATCTGATCTAACTTCTGGAGGCAGTCAAAATGAGCCTTAGAATTCTTCCCTGCCTTATTCCTGTGCTGAGATACAGGCTGCTCCAACCTGCTGTAAAATGCTTGATTTCGAGAGTGAGCGAAACTAATGAAAACATTGTTGGGGTAAAACCTAAAGGGAAAGACCTAGCACCAAATCCAATTTGCCATCTGATCTAACTTCTGGAGGCAGTCAAAATGAGCCTTAGAATTCTTCCCTGCCTTATTCCTGTGCTGAGATACAGGCTGCTCCAACCTGCTGTAAAATGCTTGATTTCGAGAGTGAGCGAAACTAATGAAAACATTGTTGGGGTAAAACCTAAAGGGAAAGACCTAGCACCAAATCCAATTTGCCATCTGATCTAACTTCTGGAGGCAGTCAAAATGAGCCTTAGAATTCTTCCCTACCTTATTCCTGTGCTGAGATACAGGCTGCTCCAACCTGCTGTAAAATGCTTGATTTCGAGAGTGAGCGAAACTAATGAAAACATTGTTGGGGTAAAACCTAAAGGGAAAGACCTAGCACCAAATCCAATTTGCCATCTGATCTAACTTCTGGAGGCAGTCAAAATGAGCCTTAGAATTCTTCCCTACCTTATTCCTGTGCTGAGATACAGGCTGCTCCAACCTGCTGTAAAATGCTTGATTTCGAGAGTGAGCGAAACTAATGAAAACATTGTTGGGGTAAAACCTAAAGGGAAAGACCTAGCACCAAATCCAATTTGCCATCTGATCTAACTTCTGGAGGCAGTCAAAATGAGCCTTAGAATTCTTCCCTACCTTATTCCTGTGCTGAGATACAGGCTGCTCCAACCTGCTGTAAAATGCTTGATTTCGAGAGTGAGCGAAACTAATGAAAACATTGTTGGGGTAAAACCTAAAGGGAAAGACCTAGCACCAAATCCAATTTGCCATCTGATCTAACTTCTGGAGGCAGTCAAAATGAGCCTTAGAATTCTTCCCTACCTTATTCCTGTGCTGAGATACAGGCTGCTCCAACCTGCTGTAAAATGCTTGATTTCGAGAGTGAGCGAAACTAATGAAAACATTGTTGGGGTAAAACCTAAAGGGAAAGACCTAGCACCAAATCCAATTTGCCATCTGATCTAACTTCTGGAGGCAGTCAAAATGAGCCTTAGAATTCTTCCCTACCTTATTCCTGTGCTGAGATACAGGCTGCTCCAACCTGCTGTAAAATGCTTGATTTCGAGAGTGAGCGAAACTAATGAAAACATTGTTGGGGTAAAACCTAGAGGGAAAGACCTAGCACCAAATCCAATTTGCCATCTGATCTAACTTCTGGAGGCAGTCAAAATGAGCATTTGAATTCTTCCCTACCTTATTCCTGTGCTGAGATACAGGCTGCTCCAACCTGCTGTAAAATGCTTGATTTCGAGAGTGAGCGAAACTAATGAAAACATTGTTGGGGTAAAACCTAAAGGGAAAGACCTAGCACCAAATCCAATTTGCCATCTGATCTAACTTCTGGAGGCAGTCAAAATGAGCCTTAGAATTCTTCCCTGCCTTATTCCTGTGCTGAGATACAGGCTGCTCCAACCTGCTGTAAAATGCTTGATTTCGAGAGTGAGCGAAACTAATGAAAACATTGTTGGGGTAAAACCTAAAGGGAAAGACCTAGCACCAAATCCAATTTGCCATCTGATCTAACTTCTGGAGGCAGTCAAAATGAGCCTTAGAATTCTTCCCTACCTTATTCCTGTGCTGAGATACAGGCTGCTCCAACCTGCTGTAAAATGCTTGATTTCGAGAGTGAGCGAAACTAATGAAAACATTGTTGGGGTAAAACCTAAAGGGAAAGACCTAGCACCAAATCCAATTTGCCATCTGATCTAACTTCTGGAGGCAGTCAAAATGAGCCTTAGAATTCTTCCCTACCTTATTCCTGTGCTGAGATACAGGCTGCTCCAACCTGCTGTAAAATGCTTGATTTCGAGAGTGAGCGAAACTAATGAAAACATTGTTGGGGTAAAACCTAAAGGGAAAGACCTAGCACCAAATCCAATTTGCCATCTGATCTAACTTCTGGAGGCAGTCAAAATGAGCCTTAGAATTCTTCCCTACCTTATTCCTGTGCTGAGATACAGGCTGCTCCAACCTGCTGTAAAATGCTTGATTTCGAGAGTGAGCGAAACTAATGAAAACATTGTTGGGGTAAAACCTAAAGGGAAAGACCTAGCACCAAATCCAATTTGCCATCTGATCTAACTTCTGGAGGCAGTCAAAATGAGCCTTAGAATTCTTCCCTACCTTATTCCTGTGCTGAGATACAGGCTGCTCCAACCTGCTGTAAAATGCTTGATTTCGAGAGTGAGCGAAACTAATGAAAACATTGTTGGGGTAAAACCTAAAGGGAAAGACCTAGCACCAAATCCAATTTGCCATCTGATCTAACTTCTGGAGGCAGTCAAAATGAGCCTTAGAATTCTTCCCTACCTTATTCCTGTGCTGAGATACAGGCTGCTCCAACCTGCTGTAAAATGCTTGATTTCGAGAGTGAGCGAAACTAATGAAAACATTGTTGGGGTAAAACCTAAAGGGAAAGACCTAGCACCAAATCCAATTTGCCATCTGATCTAACTTCTGGAGGCAGTCAAAATGATCCTTAGAATTCTTCCCTACCTTATTCCTGTGCTGAGATACAGGCTGCTCCAACCTGCTGTAAAATGCTTGATTTCGAGAGTGAGCGAAACTAATGAAAAACATTGTTGGGGTAAAACCTAAAGGGAAAGACCTAGCACCAAATCCAATTTGCCATCTGATCTAACTTCTGGAGGCAGTCAAAATGAGGCCTTAGAATTCTTCCCTACCTTATTCCTGTGCTGAGATACAGGCTGCTCCAACCTGCTGTAAAATGCTTGATTTCGAGAGTGAGCGAAACTAATGAAAACATTGTTGGGGTAAAACCTAAAGGGAAAGACCTAGCACCAAATCCAATTTGCCATCTGATCTAACTTCTGGAGGCAGTCAAAATGAGCCTTAGAATTCTTCCCTACCCTTATTCCTGTGCTGAGATACAGGCTGCTCCAACCTGCTGTAAAATGCTTGATTTCGAGAGTGAGCGAAACTAATGAAAACATTGTTGGGGTAAAACCTAAAGGGAAAGACCTAGCACCAAATCCAATTGCCATCTGATCTAACTTCTGGAGGCAGTCAAAATGAGCCTTAGAATTCTTCCCTACCTTATTCCTGTGCTGAGATACAGGCTGCTCCAACCTGCTGTAAAATGCTTGATTTCGAGAGTGAGCGAAACTAATGAAAACATTGTTGGGGTAAAACCTAAAGGGAAAGACCTAGCACCAAATCCAATTTGCCATCTGATCTAACTTCTGGAGGCAGTCAAAATGAGCCTTAGAATTCTTCCCTACCTTATTCCTGTGCTGAGATACAGGCTGCTCCAACCTGCTGTAAAATGCTTGATTTCGAGAGTGAGCGAAACTAATGAAAACATTGTTGGGGTAAAACCTAAAGGGAAAGACCTAGCACCAAATCCAATTTGCCATCTGATCTAACTTCTGGAGGCAGTCAAAATGAGCCTTAGAATTCTTCCCTACCTTATTCCTGTGCTGAGATACAGGCTGCTCCAACCTGCTGTAAAATGCTTGATTTCGAGAGTGAGCGAAACTAATGAAAACATTGTTGGGGTAAAACCTAAAGGGAAAGACCTAGCACCAAATCCAATTTGCCATCTGATCTAACTTCTGGAGGCAGTCAAAATGAGCCTTAGAATTCTTCCCTACCTTATTCCTGTGCTGAGATACAGGCTGCTCCAACCTGCTGTAAAATGCTTGATTTCGAGAGTGAGCGAAACTAATGAAAACATTGTTGGGGTAAAACCTAAAGGGAAAGACCTAGCACCAAATCCAATTTGCCATCTGATCTAACTTCTGGAGGCAGTCAAAATGAGCCTTAGAATTCTTCCCTACCTTATTCCTGTGCTGAGATACAGGCTGCTCCAACCTGCTGTAAAATGCTTGATTTCGAGAGTGAGCGAAACTAATGAAAACATTGTTGGGGTAAAACCTAAAGGGAAAGACCTAGCACCAAATCCAATTTGCCATCTGATCTAACTTCTGGAGGCAGTCAAAATGAGCATTTGAATTCTTCCCTACCTTATTCCTGTGCTGAGATACAGGCTGCTCCAACCTGCTGTAAAATGCTTGATTTCGAGAGTGAGCGAAACTAATGAAAACATTGTTGGGGTAAAACCTAAAGGGAAAGACCTAGCACCAAATCCAATTTGCCATCTGATCTAACTTCTGGAGGCAGTCAAAATGAGCCTTAGAATTCTTCCCTACCTTATTCCTGTGCTGAGATACAGGCTGCTCCAACCTGCTGTAAAATGCTTGATTTCGAGAGTGAGCGAAACTAATGAAAACATTGTTGGGGTAAAACCTAAAGGGAAAGACCTAGCACCAAATCCAATTTGCCATCTGATCTAACTTCTGGAGGCAGTCAAAATGAGCCTTAGAATTCTTCCCTACCTTATTCCTGTGCTGAGATACAGGCTGCTCCAACCTGCTGTAAAATGCTTGATTTCGAGAGTGAGCGAAACTAATGAAAACATTGTTGGGGTAAAACCTAAAGGGAAAGACCTAGCACCAAATCCAATTTGCCATCTGATCTAACTTCTGGAGGCAGTCAAAATGAGCATTTGAATTCTTCCCTACCTTATTCCTGTGCTGAGATACAGGCTGCTCCAACCTGCTGTAAAATGCTTGATTTCGAGAGTGAGCGAAACTAATGAAAACATTGTTGGGGTAAAACCTAAAGGGAAAGACCTAGCACCAAATCCAATTTGCCATCTGATCTAACTTCTGGAGGCAGTCAAAATGAGCCTTAGAATTCTTCCCTACCTTATTCCTGTGCTGAGATACAGGCTGCTCCAACCTGCTGTAAAATGCTTGATTTCGAGAGTGAGCGAAACTAATGAAAACATTGTTGGGGTAAAACCTAAAGGGAAAGACCTAGCACCAAATCCAATTTGCCATCTGATCTAACTTCTGGAGGCAGTCAAAATGATCCTTAGAATTCTTCCCTACCTTATTCCTGTGCTGAGATACAGGCTGCTCCAACCTGCTGTAAAATGCTTGATTTCGAGAGCGAGCGAAACTAATGAAAACATTGTTGGGGTAAAACCTAAAGGGAAAGACCTAGCACCAAATCCAATTTGCCATCTGATCTAACTTCTGGAGGCAGTCAAAATGAGCCTTAGAATTCTTCCCTACCTTATTCCTGTGCTGAGATACAGGCTGCTCCAACCTGCTGTAAAATGCTTGATTTCGAGAGTGAGCGAAACTAATGAAAACATTGTTGGGGTAAAACCTAAAGGGAAAGACCTAGCACCAAATCCAATTTGCCATCTGATCTAACTTCTGGAGGCAGTCAAAATGAGCCTTAGAATTCTTCCCTACCTTATTCCTGTGCTGAGATACAGGCTGCTCCAACCTGCTGTAAAATGCTTGATTTCGAGAGTGAGCGAAACTAATGAAAACATTGTTGGGGTAAAACCTAAAGGGAAAGACCTAGCACCAAATCCAATTTGCCATCTGATCTAACTTCTGGAGGCAGTCAAAATGAGCCTTAGAATTCTTCCCTACCTTATTCCTGTGCTGAGATACAGGCTGCTCCAACCTGCTGTAAAATGCTTGATTTCGAGAGTGAGCGAAACTAATGAAAACATTGTTGGGGTAAAACCTAAAGGGAAAGACCTAGCACCAAATCCAATTTGCCATCTGATCTAACTTCTGGAGGCAGTCAAAATGAGCCTTAGAATTCTTCCCTACCTTATTCCTGTGCTGAGATACAGGCTGCTCCAACCTGCTGTAAAATGCTTGATTTCGAGAGTGAGCGAAACTAATGAAAACATTGTTGGGGTAAAACCTAAAGGGAAAGACCTAGCACCAAATCCAATTTGCCATCTGATCTAACTTCTGGAGGCAGTCAAAATGAGCCTTAGAATTCTTCCCTACCTTATTCCTGTGCTGAGATACAGGCTGCTCCAACCTGCTGTAAAATGCTTGATTTCGAGAGTGAGCGAAACTAATGAAAACATTGTTGGGGTAAAACCTAAAGGGAAAGACCTAGCACCAAATCCAATTTGCCATCTGAGCTAACTTCTGGAGGCAGTCAAAATGAGCATTTGAATTCTTCCCTACCTTATTCCTGTGCTGAGATACAGGCTGCTCCAACCTGCTGTAAAATGCTTGATTTCGAGAGTGAGCGAAACTAATGAAAACATTGTTGGGGTAAAACCTAAAGGGAAAGACCTAGCACCAAATCCAATTTGCCATCTGATCTAACTTCTGGAGGCAGTCAAAATGAGCCTTAGAATTCTTCCCTACCTTATTCCTGTGCTGAGATACAGGCTGCTCCAACCTGCTGTAAAATGCTTGATTTCGAGAGTGAGCGAAACTAATGAAAACATTGTTGGGGTAAAACCTAAAGGGAAAGACCTAGCACCAAATCCAATTTGCCATCTGATCTAACTTCTGGAGGCAGTCAAAATGAGCCTTAGAATTCTTCCCTACCTTATTCCTGTGCTGAGATACAGGCTGCTCCAACCTGCTGTAAAATGCTTGATTTCGAGAGTGAGCGAAACTAATGAAAACATTGTTGGGGTAAAACCTAAAGGGAAAGACCTAGCACCAAATCCAATTGCCATCTGATCTAACTTCTGGAGGCAGTCAAAATGAGCCTTAGAATTCTTCCCTACCTTATTCCTGTGCTGAGATACAGGCTGCTCCAACCTGCTGTAAAATGCTTGATTTCGAGAGTGAGCGAAACTAATGAAAACATTGTTGGGGTAAAACCTAAAGGGAAAGACCTAGCACCAAATCCAATTTGCCATCTGATCTAACTTCTGGAGGCAGTCAAAATGAGCCTTAGAATTCTTCCCTACCTTATTCCTGTGCTGAGATACAGGCTGCTCCAACCTGCTGTAAAATGCTTGATTTCGAGAGTGAGCGAAACTAATGAAAACATTGTTGGGGTAAAACCTAAAGGGAAAGACCTAGCACCAAATCCAATTTGCCATCTGATCTAACTTCTGGAGGCAGTCAAAATGAGCCTTAGAATTCTTCCCTACCTTATTCCTGTGCTGAGATACAGGCTGCTCCAACCTGCTGTAAAATGCTTGATTTCGAGAGTGAGCGAAACTAATGAAAACATTGTTGGGGTAAAACCTAAAGGAAAGACCTAGCACCAAATCCAATTTGCCATCTGATCTAACTTCTGGAGGCAGTCAAAATGAGCATTTGAATTCTTCCCTACCTTATTCCTGTGCTGAGATACAGGCTGCTCCAACCTGCTGTAAAATGCTTGATTTCGAGAGTGAGCGAAACTAATGAAAACATTGTTGGGGTAAAACCTAAAGGGAAAGACCTAGCACCAAATCCAATTTGCCATCTGATCTAACTTCTGGAGGCAGTCAAATGAGCCTTAGAATTCTTCCCTACCTTATTCCTGTGCTGAGATACAGGCTGCTCCAACCTGCTGTAAAATGCTTGATTTCGAGAGTGAGCGAAACTAATGAAAACATTGTTGGGGTAAAACCTAAAGGGAAAGACCTAGCACCAAATCCAATTTGCCATCTGATCTAACTTCTGGAGGCAGTCAAAATGAGCCTTAGAATTCTTCCCTACCTTATTCCTGTGCTGAGATACAGGCTGCTCCAACCTGCTGTAAAAATGCTTGATTTCGAGAGTGAGCGAAACTAATGAAAACATTGTTGGGGTAAAACCTAAAGGGAAAGACCTAGCACCAAATCCAATTTGCCATCTGATCTAACTTCTGGAGGCAGTCAAAATGAGCATTTGAATTCTTCCCTACCTTATTCCTGTGCTGAGATACAGGCTGCTCCAACCTGCTGTAAAATGCTTGATTTCGAGAGTGAGCGAAACTAATGAAAACATTGTTGGGGTAAAACCTAAAGGGAAAGACCTAGCACCAAATCCAATTTGCCATCTGATCTAACTTCTGGAGGCAGTCAAAATGAGCCTTAGAATTCTTCCCTACCTTATTCCTGTGCTGAGATACAGGCTGCTCCAACCTGCTGTAAAATGCTTGATTTCGAGAGTGAGCGAAACTAATGAAAACATTGTTGGGGTAAAACCTAAAGGGAAAGACCTAGCACCAAATCCAATTTGCCATCTGATCTAACTTCTGGAGGCAGTCAAAATGAGCCTTAGAATTCTTCCCTACCTTATTCCTGTGCTGAGATACAGGCTGCTCCAACCTGCTGTAAAATGCTTGATTTCGAGAGTGAGCGAAACTAATGAAAACATTGTTGGGGTAAAACCTAAAGGGAAAGACCTAGCACCAAATCCAATTTGCCATCTGATCTAACTTCTGGAGGCAGTCAAAATGAGCCTTAGAATTCTTCCCTACCTTATTCCTGTGCTGAGATACAGGCTGCTCCAACCTGCTGTAAAATGCTTGATTTCGAGAGTGAGCGAAACTAATGAAAACATTGTTGGGGTAAAACCTAAAGGGAAAGACCTAGCACCAAATCCAATTTGCCATCTGATCTAACTTCTGGAGGCAGTCAAAATGAGCCTTAGAATTCTTCCCTACCTTATTCCTGTGCTGAGATACAGGCTGCTCCAACCTGCTGTAAAATGCTTGATTTCGAGAGTGAGCGAAACTAATGAAAACATTGTTGGGGTAAAACCTAAAGGGAAAGACCTAGCACCAAATCCAATTTGCCATCTGATCTAACTTCTGGAGGCAGTCAAAATGATCCTTAGAATTCTTCCCTACCTTATTCCTGTGCTGAGATACAGGCTGCTCCAACCTGCTGTAAAATGCTTGATTTCGAGAGTGAGCGAAACTAATGAAAACATTGTTGGGGTAAAACCTAAAGGGAAAGACCTAGCACCAAATCCAATTTGCCATCTGATCTAACTTCTGGAGGCAGTCAAAATGAGCCTTAGAATTCTTCCCTACCTTATTCCTGTGCTGAGATACAGGCTGCTCCAACCTGCTGTAAAATGCTTGATTTCGAGAGTGAGCGAAACTAATGAAAACATTGTTGGGGTAAAACCTAAAGGGAAAGACCTAGCACCAAATCCAATTTGCCATCTGATCTAACTTCTGGAGGCAGTCAAAATGAGCCTTAGAATTCTTCCCTACCTTATTCCTGTGCTGAGATACAGGCTGCTCCAACCTGCTGTAAAATGCTTGATTTCGAGAGTGAGCGAAACTAATGAAAACATTGTTGGGGTAAAACCTAAAGGGAAAGACCTAGCACCAAATCCAATTGCCATCTGATCTAACTTCTGGAGGCAGTCAAAATGAGCCTTAGAATTCTTCCCTACCTTATTCCTGTGCTGAGATACAGGCTGCTCCAACCTGCTGTAAAATGCTTGATTTCGAGAGTGAGCGAAACTAATGAAAACATTGTTGGGGTAAAACCTAAAGGGAAAGACCTAGCACCAAATCCAATTTGCCATCTGATCTAACTTCTGGAGGCAGTCAAAATGAGCCTTAGAATTCTTCCCTACCTTATTCCTGTGCTGAGATACAGGCTGCTCCAACCTGCTGTAAAATGCTTGATTTCGAGAGTGAGCGAAACTAATGAAAATATTGTTGGGGTAAAACCTAAAGGGAAAGACCTAGCACCAAATCCAATTTGCCATCTGATCTAACTTCTGGAGGCAGTCAAAATGAGCCTTAGAATTCTTCCCTACCTTATTCCTGTGCTGAGATACAGGCTGCTCCAACCTGCTGTAAAATGCTTGATTTCGAGAGTGAGCGAAACTAATGAAAACATTGTTGGGGTAAAAACCTAAAGGGAAAGACCTAGCACCAAATCCAATTTGCCATCTGATCTAACTTCTGGAGGCAGTCAAAATGAGCATTTGAATTCTTCCCTACCTTATTCCTGTGCTGAGATACAGGCTGCTCCAACCTGCTGTAAAATGCTTGATTTCGAGAGTGAGCGAAACTAATGAAAACATTGTTGGGGTAAAACCTAAAGGGAAAGACCTAGCACCAAATCCAATTTGCCATCTGATCTAACTTCTGGAGGCAGTCAAAATGAGCCTTAGAATTCTTCCCTACCTTATTCCTGTGCTGAGATACAGGCTGCTCCAACCTGCTGTAAAATGCTTGATTTCGAGAGTGAGCGAAACTAATGAAAACATTGTTGGGGTAAAACCTAAAGGGAAAGACCTAGCACCAAATCCAATTTGCCATCTGATCTAACTTCTGGAGGCAGTCAAAATGAGCCTTAGAATTCTTCCCTACCTTATTCCTGTGCTGAGATACAGGCTGCTCCAACCTGCTGTAAAATGCTTGATTTCGAGAGTGAGCGAAACTAATGAAAACATTGTTGGGGTAAAACCTAAAGGGAAAGACCTAGCACCAAATCCAATTTGCCATCTGATCTAACTTCTGGAGGCAGTCAAAATGAGCATTTGAATTCTTCCCTACCTTATTCCTGTGCTGAGATACAGGCTGCTCCAACCTGCTGTAAAATGCTTGATTTCGAGAGTGAGCGAAACTAATGAAAACATTGTTGGGGTAAAACCTAAAGGGAAAGACCTAGCACCAAATCCAATTTTGCCATCTGATCTAACTTCTGGAGGCAGTCAAAATGAGCCTTAGAATTCTTCCCTACCTTATTCCTGTGCTGAGATACAGGCTGCTCCAACCTGCTGTAAAATGCTTGATTTCGAGAGTGAGCGAAACTAATGAAAACATTGTTGGGGTAAAACCTAAAGGGAAAGACCTAGCACCAAATCCAATTTGCCATCTGATCTAACTTCTGGAGGCAGTCAAAATGAGCCTTAGAATTCTTCCCTACCTTATTCCTGTGCTGAGATACAGGCTGCTCCAACCCTGCTGTAAAATGCTTGATTTCGAGAGTGAGCGAAACTAATGAAAACATTGTTGGGGTAAAACCTAAAGGGAAAGACCTAGCACCAAATCCAATTTGCCATCTGATCTAACTTCTGGAGGCAGTCAAAATGAGCCTTAGAATTCTTCCCTACCTTATTCCTGTGCTGAGATACAGGCTGCTCCAACCTGCTGTAAAATGCTTGATTTCGAGAGTGAGCGAAACTAATGAAAACATTGTTGGGGTAAAACCTAAAGGGAAAGACCTAGCACCAAATCCAATTTGCCATCTGATCTAACTTCTGGAGGCAGTCAAAATGAGCCTTAGAATTCTTCCCTACCTTATTCCTGTGCTGAGATACAGGCTGCTCCAACCTGCTGTAAAATGCTTGATTTCGAGAGTGAGCGAAACTAATGAAAACATTGTTGGGGGTAAAACCTAAAGGGAAAGACCTAGCACCAAATCCAATTTGCCATCTGATCTAACTTCTGGAGGCAGTCAAAATGATCCTTAGAATTCTTCCCTACCTTATTCCTGTGCTGAGATACAGGCTGCTCCAACCTGCTGTAAAATGCTTGATTTCGAGAGTGAGCGAAACTAATGAAAACATTGTTGGGGTAAAACCTAAAGGGAAAGACCTAGCACCAAATCAAATTTGCCATCTGATCTAACTTCTGGAGGCAGTCAAAATGAGTATTTGAATTCTTCCCTACCTTATTCCTGTGCTGAGATACAGGCTGCTCCAACCTGCTGTAAAATGCTTGATTTCGAGAGTGAGCGAAACTAATGAAAACATTGTTGGGGTAAAACCTAAAGGGAAAGACCTAGCACCAAATCCAATTTGCCATCTGATCTAACTTCTGGAGGCAGTCAAAATGAGCCTTAGAATTCTTCCCTACCTTATTCCTGTGCTGAGATACAGGCTGCTCCAACCTGCTGTAAAATGCTTGATTTCGAGAGTGAGCGAAACTAATGAAAACATTGTTGGGGTAAAACCTAAAGGGAAAGACCTAGCACCAAATCCAATTTGCCATCTGATCTAACTTCTGGAGGCAGTCAAAATGAGCCTTAGAATTCTTCCCTACCTTATTCCTGTGCTGAGATACAGGCTGCTCCAACCTGCTGTAAAATGCTTGATTTCGAGAGTGAGCGAAACTAATGAAAACATTGTTGGGGTAAAACCTAAAGGGAAAGACCTAGCACCAAATCCAATTTGCCATCTGATCTCTTCTGGAGGCAGTCAAAATGAGCCTTAGAATTCTTCCCTACCTTATTCCTGTGCTGAGATACAGGCTGCTCCAACCTGCTGTAAAATGCTTGATTTCGAGAGTGAGCGAAACTAATGAAAACATTGTTGGGGTAAAACCTAAAGGGAAAGACCTAGCACCAAATCCAATTTGCCATCTGATCTAACTTCTGGAGGCAGTCAAAATGATCCTTAGAATTCTTCCCTACCTTATTCCTGTGCTGAGATACAGGCTGCTCCAACCTGCTGTAAAATGCTTGATTTCGAGAGTGAGCGAAACTAATGAAAACATTGTTGGGGTAAAACCTAAAGGGAAAGACCTAGCACCAAATCCAATTTGCCATCTGATCTAACTTCTGGAGGCAGTCAAAATGAGCCTTAGAATTCTTCCCTACCTTATTCCTGTGCTGAGATACAGGCTGCTCCAACCTGCTGTAAAATGCTTGATTTCGAGAGTGAGCGAAACTAATGAAAACATTGTTGGGGTAAAACCTAAAGGGAAAGACCTAGCACCAAATCCAGTTTGCCATCTGATCTAACTTCTGGAGGCAGTCAAAATGATCCTTAGAATTCTTCCCTACCTTATTCCTGTGCTGAGATACAGGCTGCTCCAACCTGCTGTAAAATGCTTGATTTCGAGAGTGAGCGAAACTAATGAAAACATTGTTGGGGTAAAACCTAAAGGGAAAGACCTAGCACCAAATCCAATTTGCCATCTGATCTAACTTCTGGAGGCAGTCAAAATGAGCCTTAGAATTCTTCCCTACCTTATTCCTGTGCTGAGATACAGGCTGCTCCAACCTGCTGTAAAATGCTTGATTTCGAGAGTGAGCGAAACTAATGAAAACATTGTTGGGGTAAAACCTAAAGGGAAAGACCTAGCACCAAATCCAATTTGCCATCTGATCTAACTTCTGGAGGCAGTCAAAATGAGCCTTAGAATTCTTCCCTACCTTATTCCTGTGCTGAGATACAGGCTGCTCCAACCTGCTGTAAAATGCTTGATTTCGAGAGTGAGCGAAACTAATGAAAACATTGTTGGGGTAAAACCTAAAGGGAAAGACCTAGCACCAAATCCAATTTGCCATCTGATCTAACTTCTGGAGGCAGTCAAAATGATCCTTAGAATTCTTCCCTACCTTATTCCTGTGCTGAGATACAGGCTGCTCCAACCTGCTGTAAATGCTTGATTTCGAGAGTGAGCGAAACTAATGAAAACATTGTTGGGGTAAAACCTAAAGGGAAAGACCTAGCACCAAATCCAATTTGCCATCTGATCTAACTTCTGGAGGCAGTCAAAATGAGCCTTAGAATTCTTCCCTACCTTATTCCTGTGCTGAGATACAGGCTGCTCCAACCTGCTGTAAAATGCTTGATTTCGAGAGTGAGCGAAACTAATGAAAACATTGTTGGGGTAAAACCTAAAGGGAAAGACCTAGCACCAAATCCAATTTGCCATCTGATCTAACTTCTGGAGGCAGTCAAAATGAGCCTTAGAATTCTTCCCTACCTTATTCCTGTGCTGAGATACAGGCTGCTCCAACCTGCTGTAAAATGCTTGATTTCGAGAGTGAGCGAAACTAATGAAAACATTGTTGGCGTAAAACCTAAAGGGAAAGACCTAGCACCAAATCCAATTTGCCATCTGATCTAACTTCTGGAGGCAGTCAAAATGATCCTTAGAATTCTTCCCTACCTTATTCCTGTGCTGAGATACAGGCTGCTCCAACCTGCTGTAAAATGCTTGATTTCGAGAGTGAGCGAAACTAATGAAAACATTGTTGGGGTAAAACCTAAAGGGAAAGACCTAGCACCAAATCCAATTTGCCATCTGATCTAACTTCTGGAGGCAGTCAAAATGAGCCTTAGAATTCTTCCCTACCTTATTCCTGTGCTGAGATACAGTCTGCTCCAACCTGCTGTAAAATGCTTGATTTCGAGAGTGAGCGAAACTAATGAAAACATTGTTGGGGTGAAACCTAAAGGGAAAGACCTAGCACCAAATCCAATTTGCCATCTGATCTAACTTCTGGAGGCAGTCAAAATGAGCCTTAGAATTCTTCCCTACCTTATTCCTGTGCTGAGATACAGGCTGCTCCAACCTGCTGTAAAATGCTTGATTTCGAGAGTGAGCGAAACTAATGAAAACATTGTTGGGGTAAAACCTAAAGGGAAAGACCTAGCACCAAATCCAATTTGCCATCTGATCTAACTTCTGGAGGCAGTCAAAATGAGCCTTAGAATTCTTCCCTACCTTATTCCTGTGCTGAGATACAGGCTGCTCCAACCTGCTGTAAAATGCTTGATTTCGAGAGTGAGCGAAACTAATGAAAACATTGTTGGGGTAAAACCTAAAGGGAAAGACCTAGAACCAAATCCAATTTGCCATCTGATCTAACTTCTGGAGGCAGTCAAAATGAGCCTTAGAATTCTTCCCTACCTTATTCCTGTGCTGAGATACAGGCTGCTCCAATCTGCTGTAAAATGCTTGATTTCGAGAGTGAGCGAAACTAATGAAAACATTGTTGGGGTAAAACCTAAAGGGAAAGACCTAGCACCAAATCCAATTTGCCATCTGATCTAACTTCTGGAGGCAGTCAAAATGAGCCTTAGAATTCTTCCCTACCTTATTCCTGTGCTGAGATACAGGCTGCTCCAACCTGCTGTAAAATGCTTGATTTCGAGAGTGAGCGAAACTAATGAAAACATTGTTGGGGTAAAACCTAAAGGGAAAGACCTAGCACCAAATCCAATTTGCCATCTGATCTAACTTCTGGAGGCAGTCAAAATGATCCTTAGAATTCTTCCCTACCTTATTCCTGTGCTGAGATACAGGCTGCTCCAACCTGCTGTAAAATGCTTGATTTCGAGAGTGAGCGAAACTAATGAAAACATTGTTGGGGTAAAACCTAAAGGGAAAGACCTAGCACCAAATCCAATTTGCCATCTGATCTACCTTCTGGAGGCAGTCAAAATGAGCCTTAGAATTCTTCCCTACCTTATTCCTGTGCTGAGATACAGGCTGCTCCAACCTGCTGTAAAATGCTTGATTTCGAGAGTGAGCGAAACTAATGAAAATATTGTTGGGGTAAAACCTAAAGGGAAAGACCTAGCACCAAATCCAATTTGCCATCTGATCTAACTTCTGGAGGCAGTCAAAATGATCCTTAGAATTCTTCCCTACCTTATTCCTGTGCTGAGATACAGGCTGCTCCAACCTGCTGTAAAATGCTTGATTTCGAGAGTGAGCGAAACTAATGAAAACATTGTTGGGGTAAAACCTAAAGGGAAAGACCTAGCACCAAATCCAATTTGCCATCTGATCTAACTTCTGGAGGCAGTCAAAATGAGCCTTAGAATTCTTCCCTACCTTATTCCTGTGCTGAGATACAGGCTGCTCCAACCTGCTGTAAAATGCTTGATTTCGAGTGTGAGCGAAACTAATGAAAACATTGTTGGGGTAAAACCTAAAGGGAAAGACCTAGCACCAAATCCAATTTGCCATCTGATCTAACTTCTGGAGGCAGTCAAAATGATCCTTAGAATTCTTCCCTACCTTATTCCTGTGCTGAGATACAGGCTGCTCCAACCTGCTGTAAAATGCTTGATTTCGAGAGTGAGCGAAACTAATGAAAACATTGTTGGGGTAAAACCTAAAGGGAAAGACCTAGCACCAAATCCAATTTGCCATCTGATCTAACTTCTGGAGGCAGTCAAAATGAGCCTTAGAATTCTTCCCTACCTTATTCCTGTGCTGAGATACAGGCTGCTCCAACCTGCTGTAAAATGCTTGATTTCGAGAGTGAGCGAAACTAATGAAAACATTGTTGGGGTAAAACCTAAAGGGAAAGACCTAGCACCAAATCCAATTTGCCATCTGATCTAACTTCTGGAGGCAGTCAAAATGAGCCTTAGAATTCTTCCCTACCTTATTCCTGTGCTGAGATACAGGCTGCTCCAACCTGCTGTAAAATGCTTGATTTCGAGAGTGAGCGAAACTAATGAAAACATTGTTGGGGTAAAACCTAAAGGGAAAGACCTAGCACCAAATCCAATTTGCCATCTGATCTAACTTCTGGAGGCAGTCAAAATGATCCTTAGAATTCTTCCCTACCTTATTCCTGTGCTGAGATACAGGCTGCTCCAACCTGCTGTAAAATGCTTGATTTCGAGAGTGAGCGAAACTAATGAAAACATTGTTGGGGTAAAACCTAAAGGGAAAGACCTAGCACCAAATCCAATTTGCCATCTGATCTACCTTCTGGAGGCAGTCAAAATGAGCCTTAGAATTCTTCCCTACCTTATTCCTGTGCTGAGATACAGGCTGCTCCAACCTGCTGTAAAATGCTTGATTTCGAGAGTGAGCGAAACTAATGAAAATATTGTTGGGGTAAAACCTAAAGGGAAAGACCTAGCACCAAATCCAATTTGCCATCTGATCTAACTTCTGGAGGCAGTCAAAATGAGCCTTAGAATTCTTCCCTACCTTATTCCTGTGCTGAGATACAGGCTGCTCCAACCTGCTGTAAAATGCTTGATTTCGAGAGTGAGCGAAACTAATGAAAACATTGTTGGGGTAAAACCTAAAGGGAAAGACCTAGCACCAAATCCAATTTGCCATCTGATCTAACTTCTGGAGGCAGTCAAAATGAGCCTTAGAATTCTTCCCTACCTTATTCCTGTGCTGAGATACAGGCTGCTCCAACCTGCTGTAAAATGCTTGATTTCGAGAGTGAGCGAAACTAATGAAAACATTGTTGGGGTAAAACCTAAAGGGAAAGACCTAGCACCAAATCCAATTTGCCATCTGATCTAACTTCTGGAGGCAGTCAAAATGATCCTTAGAATTCTTCCCTACCTTATTCCTGTGCTGAGATACAGGCTGCTCCAACCTGCTGTAAAATGCTTGATTTCGAGAGTGAGCGAAACTAATGAAAACATTGTTGGGGTAAAACCTAAAGGGAAAGACCTAGCACCAAATCCAATTTGCCATCTGATCTAACTTCTGGAGGCAGTCAAAATGAGCCTTAGAATTCTTCCCTACCTTATTCCTGTGCTGAGATACAGGCTGCTCCAACCTGCTGTAAAATGCTTGATTTCGAGAGTGAGCGAAACTAATGAAAACATTGTTGGGGTAAAACCTAAAGGGAAAGACCTAGCACCAAATCCAATTTGCCATCTGATCTAACTTCTGGAGGCAGTCAAAATGATCCTTAGAATTCTTCCCTACCTTATTCCTGTGCTGAGATACAGGCTGCTCCAACCTGCTGTAAAATGCTTGATTTCGAGAGTGAGCGAAACTAATGAAAACATTGTTGGGGTAAAACCTAAAGGGAAAGACCTAGCACCAAATCCAATTTGCCATCTGATCTAACTTCTGGAGGCAGTCAAAATGAGCCTTAGAATTCTTCCCTACCTTATTCCTGTGCTGAGATACAGGCTGCTCCAACCTGCTGTAAAATGCTTGATTTCGAGAGTGAGCGAAACTAATGAAAACATTGTTGGGGTAAAACCTAAAGGGAAAGACCTAGCACCAAATCCAATTTGCCATCTGATCTAACTTCTGGAGGCAGTCAAAATGAGCCTTAGAATTCTTCCCTACCTTATTCCTGTGCTGAGATACAGGCTGCTCCAACCTGCTGTAAAATGCTTGATTTCGAGAGTGAGCGAAACTAATGAAAACATTGTTGGGGTAAAACCTAAAGGGAAAGACCTAGCACCAAATCCAATTTGCCATCTGATCTAACTTCTGGAGGCAGTCAAAATGAGCCTTAGAATTCTTCCCTACCTTATTCCTGTGCTGAGATACAGGCTGCTCCAACCTGCTGTAAAATGCTTGATTTCGAGAGTGAGCGAAACTAATGAAAACATTGTTGGGGTAAAACCTAAAGGGAAAGACCTAGCACCAAATCCAATTTGCCATCTGATCTAACTTCTGGAGGCAGTCAAAATGATCCTTAGAATTCTTCCCTACCTTATTCCTGTGCTGAGATACAGGCTGCTCCAACCTGCTGTAAAATGCTTGATTTCGAGAGTGAGCGAAACTAATGAAAACATTGTTGGGGTAAAACCTAAAGGGAAAGACCTAGCACCAAATCCAATTTGCCATCTGATCTAACTTCTGGAGGCAGTCAAAATGAGCCTTAGAATTCTTCCCTACCTTATTCCTGTGCTGAGATACAGGCTGCTCCAACCTGCTGTAAAATGCTTGATTTCGAGAGTGAGCGAAACTAATGAAAACATTGTTGGGGTAAAACCTAAAGGGAAAGACCTAGCACCAAATCCAATTTGCCATCTGATCTAACTTCTGGAGGCAGTCAAAATGAGCCTTAGAATTCTTCCCTACCTTATTCCTGTGCTGAGATACAGGCTGCTCCAACCTGCTGTAAAATGCTTGATTTCGAGAGTGAGCGAAACTAATGAAAACATTGTTGGGGTAAAACCTAAAGGGAAAGACCTAGCACCAAATCCAATTTGCCATCTGATCTAACTTCTGGAGGCAGTCAAAATGAGCCTTAGAATTCTTCCCTACCTTATTCCTGTGCTGAGATACAGGCTGCTCCAACCTGCTGTAAAATGCTTGATTTCGAGAGTGAGCGAAACTAATGAAAACATTGTTGGGGTAAAACCTAAAGGGAAAGACCTAGCACCAAATCCAATTTGCCATCTGATCTAACTTCTGGAGGCAGTCAAAATGAGCCTTAGAATTCTTCCCTACCTTATTCCTGTGCTGAGATACAGGCTGCTCCAACCTGCTGTAAAATGCTTGATTTCGAGAGTGAGCGAAACTAATGAAAACATTGTTGGGGTAAAACCTAAAGGGAAAGACCTAGCACCAAATCCAATTTGCCATCTGATCTAACTTCTGGAGGCAGTCAAAATGAGCCTTAGAATTCTTCCCTACCTTATT
This sequence comes from Melanerpes formicivorus, assembly GCF_026170545.1. Taxonomy (NCBI): domain Eukaryota; kingdom Metazoa; phylum Chordata; class Aves; order Piciformes; family Picidae; genus Melanerpes; species Melanerpes formicivorus. The sequence continues at coordinate 16,528 of NW_027143488.1, read as the reverse complement.
CCTGTGCTGAGATACAGGCTGCTCCAACCTGCTGTAAAATGCTTGATTTCGAGAGTGAGCGAAACTAATGAAAACATTGTTGGGGTAAAACCTAAAGGGAAAGACCTAGCACCAAATCCAATTTGCCATCTGATCTAACTTCTGGAGGCAGTCAAAATGAGCCTTAGAATTCTTCCCTACCTTATTCCTGTGCTGAGATACAGGCTGCTCCAACCTGCTGTAAAATGCTTGATTTCGAGAGTGAGCGAAACTAATGAAAACATTGTTGGGGTAAAACCTAAAGGGAAAGACCTAGCACCAAATCCAATTTGCCATCTGATCTAACTTCTGGAGGCAGTCAAAATGAGCCTTAGAATTCTTCCCTACCTTATTCCTGTGCTGAGATACAGGCTGCTCCAACCTGCTGTTAAAATGCTTGATTTCGAGAGTGAGCGAAACTAATGAAAACATTGTTGGGGTAAAACCTAAAGGGAAAGACCTAGCACCAAATCCAATTTGCCATCTGATCTAACTTCTGGAGGCAGTCAAAATGAGCCTTAGAATTCTTCCCTACCTTATTCCTGTGCTGAGATACAGGCTGCTCCAACCTGCTGTAAAATGCTTGATTTCGAGAGTGAGCGAAACTAATGAAAACATTGTTGGGGTAAAACCTAAAGGGAAAGACCTAGCACCAAATCCAATTTGCCATCTGATCTAACTTCTGGAGGCAGTCAAAATGAGCCTTAGAATTCTTCCCTACCTTATTCCTGTGCTGAGATACAGGCTGCTCCAACCTGCTGTAAAATGCTTGATTTCGAGAGTGAGCGAAACTAATGAAAACATTGTTGGGGTAAAACCTAAAGGGAAAGACCTAGCACCAAATCCAATTTGCCATCTGATCTAACTTCTGGAGGCAGTCAAAATGAGCCTTAGAATTCTTCCCTACCTTATTCCTGTGCTGAGATACAGGCTGCTCCAACCTGCTGTAAAATGCTTGATTTCGAGAGTGAGCGAAACTAATGAAAACATTGTTGGGGTAAAACCTAAAGGGAAAGACCTAGCACCAAATCCAATTTGCCATCTGATCTAACTTCTGGAGGCAGTCAAAATGAGCCTTAGAATTCTTCCCTACCTTATTCCTGTGCTGAGATACAGGCTGCTCCAACCTGCTGTAAAATGCTTGATTTCGAGAGTGAGCGAAACTAATGAAAATATTGTTGGGGTAAAACCTAAAGGGAAAGACCTAGCACCAAATCCAATTTGCCATCTGATCTAACTTCTGGAGGCAGTCAAAATGATCCTTAGAATTCTTCCCTACCTTATTCCTGTGCTGAGATACAGGCTGCTCCAACCTGCTGTAAAATGCTTGATTTCGAGAGTGAGCGAAACTAATGAAAACATTGTTGGGGTAAAACCTAAAGGGAAAGACCTAGCACCAAATCCAATTTGCCATCTGATCTAACTTCTGGAGGCAGTCAAAATGAGCCTTAGAATTCTTCCCTACCTTATTCCTGTGCTGAGATACAGGCTGCTCCAACCTGCTGTAAAATGCTTGATTTCGAGAGTGAGCGAAACTAATGAAAACATTGTTGGGGTAAAACCTAAAGGGAAAGACCTAGCACCAAATCCAATTTGCCATCTGATCTAACTTCTGGAGGCAGTCAAAATGAGCCTTAGAATTCTTCCCTACCTTATTCCTGTGCTGAGATACAGGCTGCTCCAACCTGCTGTAAAATGCTTGATTTCGAGAGTGAGCGAAACTAATGAAAACATTGTTGGGGTAAAACCTAAAGGGAAAGACCTAGCACCAAATCCAATTTGCCATCTGATCTAACTTCTGGAGGCAGTCAAAATGAGCCTTAGAATTCTTCCCTACCTTATTCCTGTGCTGAGATACAGGCTGCTCCAACCTGCTGTAAAATGCTTGATTTCGAGAGTGAGCGAAACTAATGAAAACATTGTTGGGGTAAAACCTAAAGGGAAAGACCTAGCACCAAATCCAATTTGCCATCTGATCTAACTTCTGGAGGCAGTCAAAATGAGCCTTAGAATTCTTCCCTACCTTATTCCTGTGCTGAGATACAGGCTGCTCCAACCTGCTGTAAAATGCTTGATTTCGAGAGTGAGCGAAACTAATGAAAACATTGTTGGGGTAAAACCTAAAGGGAAAGACCTAGCACCAAATCCAATTTGCCATCTGATCTAACTTCTGGAGGCAGTCAAAATGAGCCTTAGAATTCTTCCCTACCTTATTCCTGTGCTGAGATACAGGCTGCTCCAACCTGCTGTAAAATGCTTGATTTCGAGAGTGAGCGAAACTAATGAAAACATTGTTGGGGTAAAACCTAAAGGGAAAGACCTAGCACCAAATCCAATTTGCCATCTGATCTAACTTCTGGAGGCAGTCAAAATGAGCCTTAGAATTCTTCCCTACCTTATTCCTGTGCTGAGATACAGGCTGCTCCAACCTGCTGTAAAATGCTTGATTTCGAGAGTGAGCGAAACTAATGAAAACATTGTTGGGGTAAAACCTAAAGGGAAAGACCTAGCACCAAATCCAATTTGCCATCTGATCTAACTTCTGGAGGCAGTCAAAATGATCCTTAGAATTCTTCCCTACCTTATTCCTGTGCTGAGATACAGGCTGCTCCAACCTGCTGTAAAATGCTTGATTTCGAGAGTGAGCGAAACTAATGAAAACATTGTTGGGGTAAAACCTAAAGGGAAAGACCTAGCACCAAATCCAATTTGCCATCTGATCTAACTTCTGGAGGCAGTCAAAATGATCCTTAGAATTCTTCCCTACCTTATTCCTGTGCTGAGATACAGGCTGCTCCAACCTGCTGTAAAATGCTTGATTTCGAGAGTGAGCGAAACTAATGAAAACATTGTTGGGGTAAAACCTAAAGGGAAAGACCTAGCACCAAATCCAATTTGCCATCTGATCTAACTTCTGGAGGCAGTCAAAATGAGCCTTAGAATTCTTCCCTACCTTATTCCTGTGCTGAGATACAGGCTGCTCCAACCTGCTGTAAAATGCTTGATTTCGAGAGTGAGCGAAACTAATGAAAACATTGTTGGGGTAAAACCTAAAGGGAAAGACCTAGCACCAAATCCAATTTGCCATCTGATCTAACTTCTGGAGGCAGTCAAAATGATCCTTAGAATTCTTCCCTACCTTATTCCTGTGCTGAGATACAGGCTGCTCCAACCTGCTGTAAAATGCTTGATTTCGAGAGTGAGCGAAACTAATGAAAACATTGTTGGGGTAAAACCTAAAGGGAAAGACCTAGCACCAAATCCAATTTGCCATCTGATCTAACTTCTGGAGGCAGTCAAAATGAGCCTTAGAATTCTTCCCTACCTTATTCCTGTGCTGAGATACAGGCTGCTCCAACCTGCTGTAAAATGCTTGATTTCGAGAGTGAGCGAAACTAATGAAAACATTGTTGGGGTAAAACCTAAAGGGAAAGACCTAGCACCAAATCCAATTTGCCATCTGATCTAACTTCTGGAGGCAGTCAAAATGAGCCTTAGAATTCTTCCCTACCTTATTCCTGTGCTGAGATACAGGCTGCTCCAACCTGCTGTAAAATGCTTGATTTCGAGAGTGAGCGAAACTAATGAAAACATTGTTGGGGTAAAACCTAAAGGGAAAGACCTAGCACCAAATCCAATTTGCCATCTGATCTAACTTCTGGAGGCAGTCAAAATGAGCCTTAGAATTCTTCCCTACCTTATTCCTGTGCTGAGATACAGGCTGCTCCAACCTGCTGTAAAATGCTTGATTTCGAGAGTGAGCGAAACTAATGAAAACATTGTTGGGGTAAAACCTAAAGGGAAAGACCTAGCACCAAATCCAATTTGCCATCTGATCTAACTTCTGGAGGCAGTCAAAATGAGCCTTAGAATTCTTCCCTACCTTATTCCTGTGCTGAGATACAGGCTGCTCCAACCTGCTGTAAAATGCTTGATTTCGAGAGTGAGCGAAACTAATGAAAACATTGTTGGGGTAAAACCTAAAGGGAAAGACCTAGCACCAAATCCAATTTGCCATCTGATCTAACTTCTGGAGGCAGTCAAAATGAGCCTTAGAATTCTTCCCTACCTTATTCCTGTGCTGAGATACAGGCTGCTCCAACCTGCTGTAAAATGCTTGATTTCGAGAGTGAGCGAAACTAATGAAAACATTGTTGGGGTAAAACCTAAAGGGAAAGACCTAGCACCAAATCCAATTTGCCATCTGATCTAACTTCTGGAGGCAGTCAAAATGAGCCTTAGAATTCTTCCCTACCTTATTCCTGTGCTGAGATACAGGCTGCTCCAACCTGCTGTAAAATGCTTGATTTCGAGAGTGAGCGAAACTAATGAAAACATTGTTGGGGTAAAACCTAAAGGGAAAGACCTAGCACCAAATCCAATTTGCCATCTGATCTAACTTCTGGAGGCAGTCAAAATGAGCCTTAGAATTCTTCCCTACCTTATTCCTGTGCTGAGATACAGGCTGCTCCAACCTGCTGTAAAATGCTTGATTTCGAGAGTGAGCGAAACTAATGAAAACATTGTTGGGGTAAAACCTAAAGGGAAAGACCTAGCACCAAATCCAATTTGCCATCTGATCTAACTTCTGGAGGCAGTCAAAATGAGCCTTAGAATTCTTCCCTACCTTATTCCTGTGCTGAGATACAGGCTGCTCCAACCTGCTGTAAAATGCTTGATTTCGAGAGTGAGCGAAACTAATGAAAACATTGTTGGGGTAAAACCTAAAGGGAAAGACCTAGCACCAAATCCAATTTGCCATCTGATCTAACTTCTGGAGGCAGTCAAAATGAGCCTTAGAATTCTTCCCTACCTTATTCCTGTGCTGAGATACAGGCTGCTCCAACCTGCTGTAAAATGCTTGATTTCGAGAGTGAGCGAAACTAATGAAAACATTGTTGGGGTAAAACCTAAAGGGAAAGACCTAGCACCAAATCCAATTTGCCATCTGATCTAACTTCTGGAGGCAGTCAAAATGAGCCTTAGAATTCTTCCCTACCTTATTCCTGTGCTGAGATACAGGCTGCTCCAACCTGCTGTAAAATGCTTGATTTCGAGAGTGAGCGAAACTAATGAAAACATTGTTGGGGTAAAACCTAAAGGGAAAGACCTAGCACCAAATCCAATTTGCCATCTGATCTAACTTCTGGAGGCAGTCAAAATGAGCCTTAGAATTCTTCCCTACCTTATTCCTGTGCTGAGATACAGGCTGCTCCAACCTGCTGTAAAATGCTTGATTTCGAGAGTGAGCGAAACTAATGAAAACATTGTTGGGGTAAAACCTAAAGGGAAAGACCTAGCACCAAATCCAATTTGCCATCTGATCTAACTTCTGGAGGCAGTCAAAATGAGCCTTAGAATTCTTCCCTACCTTATTCCTGTGCTGAGATACAGGCTGCTCCAACCTGCTGTAAAATGCTTGATTTCGAGAGTGAGCGAAACTAATGAAAACATTGTTGGGGTAAAACCTAAAGGGAAAGACCTAGCACCAAATCCAATTTGCCATCTGATCTAACTTCTGGAGGCAGTCAAAATGAGCCTTAGAATTCTTCCCTACCTTATTCCTGTGCTGAGATACAGGCTGCTCCAACCTGCTGTAAAATGCTTGATTTCGAGAGTGAGCGAAACTAATGAAAACATTGTTGGGGTAAAACCTAAAGGGAAAGACCTAGCACCAAATCCAATTTGCCATCTGATCTAACTTCTGGAGGCAGTCAAAATGAGCCTTAGAATTCTTCCCTACCTTATTCCTGTGCTGAGATACAGGCTGCTCCAACCTGCTGTAAAATGCTTGATTTCGAGAGTGAGCGAAACTAATGAAAACATTGTTGGGGTAAAATCTAAAGGGAAAGACCTAGCACCAAATCCAATTTGCCATCTGATCTAACTTCTGGAGGCAGTCAAAATGAGCCTTAGAATTCTTCCCTACCTTATTCCTGTGCTGAGATACAGGCTGCTCCAATCTGCTGTAAAATGCTTGATTTCGAGAGTGAGTGAAACTAATGAAAACATTGTTGGGGTAAAACCTAAAGGGAAAGACCTAGCACCAAATCCAATTTGCCATCTGATCTAACTTCTGGAGGCAGTCAAAATGAGCCTTAGAATTCTTCCCTACCTTATTCCTGTGCTGAGATACAGGCTGCTCCAACCTGCTGTAAAATGCTTGATTTCGAGAGTGAGCGAAACTAATGAAAACATTGTTGGGGTAAAACCTAAAGGGAAAGACCTAGCACCAAATCCAATTTGCCATCTGATCTAACTTCTGGAGGCAGTCAAAATGAGCCTTAGAATTCTTCCCTACCTTATTCCTGTGCTGAGATACAGGCTGCTCCAACCTGCTGTAAAATGCTTGATTTCGAGAGTGAGCGAAACTAATGAAAACATTGTTGGGGTAAAACCTAAAGGGAAAGACCTAGCACCAAATCCAATTTGCCATCTGATCTAACTTCTGGAGGCAGTCAAAATGAGCCTTAGAATTCTTCCCTACCTTATTCCTGTGCTGAGATACAGGCTGCTCCAACCTGCTGTAAAATGCTTGATTTCGAGAGTGAGCGAAACTAATGAAAACATTGTTGGGGTAAAACCTAAAGGGAAAGACCTAGCACCAAATCCAATTTGCCATCTGATCTAACTTCTGCAGGCAGTCAAAATGATCCTTAGAATTCTTCCCTACCTTATTCCTGTGCTGAGATACAGGCTGCTCCAACCTGCTGTAAAATGCTTGATTTCGAGAGTGAGCGAAACTAATGAAAACATTGTTGGGGTAAAACCTAAAGGGAAAGACCTAGCACCAAATCCAATTTGCCATCTGATCTAACTTCTGGAGGCAGTCAAAATGAGCCTTAGAATTCTTCCCTACCTTATTCCTGTGCTGAGATACAGGCTGCTCCAACCTGCTGTAAAATGCTTGATTTCGAGAGTGAGCGAAACTAATGAAAACATTGTTGGGGTAAAACCTAAAGGGAAAGACCTAGCACCAAATCCAATTTGCCATCTGATCTAACTTCTGGAGGCAGTCAAAATGAGCCTTAGAATTCTTCCCTACCTTATTCCTGTGCTGAGATACAGGCTGCTCCAACCTGCTGTAAAATGCTTGATTTCGAGAGTGAGCGAAACTAATGAAAACATTGTTGGGGTAAAACCTAAAGGGAAAGACCTAGCACCAAATCCAATTTGCCATCTGATCTAACTTCTGGAGGCAGTCAAAATGAGCCTTAGAATTCTTCCCTACCTTATTCCTGTGCTGAGATACAGGCTGCTCCAACCTGCTGTAAAATGCTTGATTTCGAGAGTGAGCGAAACTAATGAAAACATTGTTGGGGTAAAACCTAAAGGGAAAGACCTAGCACCAAATCCAATTTGCCATCTGATCTAACTTCTGGAGGCAGTCAAAATGAGCCTTAGAATTCTTCCCTACCTTATTCCTGTGCTGAGATACAGGCTGCTCCAACCTGCTGTAAAATGCTTGATTTCGAGAGTGAGCGAAACTAATGAAAACATTGTTGGGGTAAAACCTAAAGGGAAAGACCTAGCACCAAATCCAATTTGCCATCTGATCTAACTTCTGGAGGCAGTCAAAATGAGCATTTGAATTCTTCCCTACCTTATTCCTGTGCTGAGATACAGGCTGCTCCAACCTGCTGTAAAATGCTTGATTTCGAGAGTGAGCGAAACTAATGAAAACATTGTTGGGGTAAAACCTAAAGGGAAAGACCTAGCACCAAATCCAATTTGCCATCTGATCTAACTTCTGGAGGCAGTCAAAATGATCCTTAGAATTCTTCCCTACCTTATTCCTGTGCTGAGATACAGGCTGCTCCAACCTGCTGTAAAATGCTTGATTTCGAGAGTGAGCGAAACTAATGAAAACATTGTTGGGGTAAAACCTAAAGGGAAAGACCTAGCACCAAATCCAATTTGCCATCTGATCTAACTTCTGGAGGCAGTCAAAATGAGCCTTAGAATTCTTCCCTACCTTATTCCTGTGCTGAGATACAGGCTGCTCCAACCTGCTGTAAAATGCTTGATTTCGAGAGTGAGCGAAACTAATGAAAACATTGTTGGGGTAAAACCTAAAGGGAAAGACCTAGCACCAAATCCAATTTGCCATCTGATCTAACTTCTGGAGGCAGTCAAAATGAGCCTTAGAATTCTTCCCTACCTTATTCCTGTGCTGAGATACAGGCTGCTCCAACCTGCTGTAAAATGCTTGATTTCGAGAGTGAGCGAAACTAATGAAAACATTGTTGGGGTAAAACCTAAAGGGAAAGACCTAGCACCAAATCCAATTTGCCATCTGATCTAACTTCTGGAGGCAGTCAAAATAAGCATTTGAATTCTTCCCTACCTTATTCCTGTGCTGAGATACAGGCTGCTCCAACCTGCTGTAAAATGCTTGATTTCGAGAGTGAGCGAAACTAATGAAAACATTGTTGGGGTAAAACCTAAAGGGAAAGACCTAGCACCAAATCCAATTTGCCATCTGATCTAACTTCTGGAGGCAGTCAAAATGAGCCTTAGAATTCTTCCCTACCTTATTCCTGTGCTGAGATACAGGCTGCTCCAACCTGCTGTAAAATGCTTGATTTCGAGAGTGAGCGAAACTAATGAAAACATTGTTGGGGTAAAACCTAAAGGGAAAGACCTAGCACCAAATCCAATTTGCCATCTGATCTAACTTCTGGAGGCAGTCAAAATGAGCCTTAGAATTCTTCCCTACCTTATTCCTGTGCTGAGATACAGGCTGCTCCAACCTGCTGTAAAATGCTTGATTTCGAGAGTGAGCGAAACTAATGAAAACATTGTTGGGGTAAAACCTAAAGGGAAAGACCTAGCACCAAATCCAATTTGCCATCTGATCTAACTTCTGGAGGCAGTCAAAATGAGCCTTAGAATTCTTCCCTACCTTATTCCTGTGCTGAGATACAGGCTGCTCCAACCTGCTGTAAAATGCTTGATTTCGAGAGTGAGCGAAACTAATGAAAACATTGTTGGGGTAAAACCTAAAGGGAAAGACCTAGCACCAAATCCAATTTGCCATCTGATCTAACTTCTGGAGGCAGTCAAAATGAGCCTTAGAATTCTTCCCTACCTTATTCCTGTGCTGAGATACAGGCTGCTCCAACCTGCTGTAAAATGCTTGATTTCGAGAGTGAGCGAAACTAATGAAAACATTGTTGGGGTAAAACCTAAAGGGAAAGACCTAGCACCAAATCCAATTTGCCATCTGATCTAACTTCTGGAGGCAGTCAAAATGAGCCTTAGAATTCTTCCCTACCTTATTCCTGTGCTGAGATACAGGCTGCTCCAACCTGCTGTAAAATGCTTGATTTCGAGAGTGAGAGAAACTAATGAAAACATTGTTGGGGTAAAACCTAAAGGGAAAGACCTAGCACCAAATCCAATTTGCCATCTGATCTAACTTCTGGAGGCAGTCAAAATGAGCCTTAGAATTCTTCCCTACCTTATTCCTGTGCTGAGATACAGGCTGCTCCAACCTGCTGTAAAATGCTTGATTTCGAGAGTGAGCGAAACTAATGAAAACATTGTTGGGGTAAAACCTAAAGGGAAAGACCTAGCACCAAATCCAATTTGCCATCTGATCTAACTTCTGGAGGCAGTCAAAATGATCCTTAGAATTCTTCCCTACCTTATTCCTGTGCTGAGATACAGGCTGCTCCAACCTGCTGTAAAATGCTTGATTTCGAGAGTGAGCGAAACTAATGAAAACATTGTTGGGGTAAAACCTAAAGGGAAAGACCTAGCACCAAATCCAATTTGCCATCTGATCTAACTTCTGGAGGCAGTCAAAATGAGCATTTGAATTCTTCCCTACCTTATTCCTGTGCTGAGATACAGGCTGCTCCAACCTGCTGTAAAATGCTTGATTTCGAGAGTGAGCGAAACTAATGAAAACATTGTTGGGGTAAAACCTAAAGGGAAAGACCTAGCACCAAATCCAATTTGCCATCTGATCTAACTTCTGGAGGCAGTCAAAATGATCCTTAGAATTCTTCCCTACCTTATTCCTGTGCTGAGATACAGGCTGCTCCAACCTGCTGTAAAATGCTTGATTTCGAGAGTGAGCGAAACTAATGAAAACATTGTTGGGGTAAAACCTAAAGGGAAAGACCTAGCACCAAATCCAATTTGCCATCTGATCTAACTTCTGGAGGCAGTCAAAATGAGCCTTAGAATTCTTCCCTACCTTATTCCTGTGCTGAGATACAGGCTGCTCCAACCTGCTGTAAAATGCTTGATTTCGAGAGTGAGCGAAACTAATGAAAACATTGTTGGGGTAAAACCTAAAGGGAAAGACCTAGCACCAAATCCAATTTGCCATCTGATCTAACTTCTGGAGGCAGTCAAAATGAGCCTTAGAATTCTTCCCTACCTTATTCCTGTGCTGAGATACAGGCTGCTCCAACCTTCCCCTACCTTATTCCTGTGCTGAGATACAGGCTGCTCCAACCTGCTGTAAAAATGCTTGATTTCGAGAGTGAGCGAAACTATGAAAACATTGTTGGGGTAAAACCTAAAGGGAAAGACCTAGCACCAAATCCAATTTGCCTCTGATCTAACTTCTGGAGGCAGTCAAAATAAGCATTTGAATTCTTCCCTACCTTATTCTCTGTGCTGAGATACAGGCTGCTCCAACCTGCTGTAAAATGCTTGATTTCGAGAGTGAGCGAAACTAATGAAAACATTGTTGGGGTAAAACCTAAAGGGAAAGACCTAGCACCAAATCCAATTTGCCATCTGATCTAACTTCTGGAGGCAGTCAAAATGAGCCTTAGAATTCTTCCCTACCTTATTCCTGTGCTGAGATACAGGCTGCTCCAACCTGCTGTAAAATGCTTGATTTCGAGAGTGAGCGAAACTAATGAAAACATTGTTGGGGTAAAACCTAAAGGGAAAGACCTAGCACCAAATCCAATTTGCCATCTGATCTAACTTCTGGAGGCAGGTCAAAATGATCCTTAGAATTCTTCCCTACCTTATTCCTGTGCTGAGATACAGGCTGCTCCAACCTGCTGTAAAATGCTTGATTTCGAGAGTGAGCGAAACTAATGAAAACATTGTTGGGGGTAAAACCTAAAGGGAAAGACCTAGCACCAAATCCAATTTGCCATCTGATCTAACTTCTGGAGGCAGTCAAAATGAGCCTTAGAATTCTTCCCTACCTTATTCCTGTGCTGAGATACAGGCTGCTCCAACCTGCTGTAAAATGCTTGATTTCGAGAGAGTGAGCGAAACTAATGAAAACATTGTTGGGGTAAAACCTAAAGGGAAAGACCTAGCACCAAATCCAATTTGCCATCTGATCTAACTTCTGGAGGCAGTCAAAATGATCCTTAGAATTCTTCCCTACCCTTATTCCTGTGCTGAGATACAGGCTGCTCCAACCTGCTGTAAAATGCTTGATTTCGAGAGTGAGCGAAACTAATGAAAACATTGTTGGGGTAAACCTAAAGGGAAAGACCTAGCACCAAATCCAATTTGCCATCTGATCTAACTTCTGGAGGCAGTCAAAATGAGCCTTAGAATTCTTCCCTACCTTATTCCTGTGCTGAGATACAGGCTGCTCCAACCTGCTGTAAAATGCTTGATTTCGAGAGTGAGCGAAACTAATGAAAACATTGTTGGGGTAAAAACCTAAAGGGAAAGACCTAGCACCAAATCCAATTTGCCATCTGATCTAACTTCTGGAGGCAGTCAAATGATCCTTAGAATTCTTCCCTACCTTATTCCTGTGCTGAGATACAGGCTGCTCCAACCTGCTGTAAAATGCTTGATTTCGAGAGTGAGCGAAACTAATGAAAACATTGTTGGGGTAAAACCTAAAGGGAAAGACCTAGCACCAAATCCAATTTGCCATCTGATCTAACTTCTGGAGGCAGTCAAAATGAGCCTTAGAATTCTTCCCTACCTTATTCCTGTGCTGAGATACAGGCTGCTCCAACCTGCTGTAAAATGCTTGATTTCGAGAGTGAGCGAAACTAATGAAAACATTGTTGGGGTAAAACCTAAAGGGAAAGACCTAGCACCAAATCCAATTTGCCATCTGATCTAACTTCTGGAGGCAGTCAAAATGATCCTTAGAATTCTTCCCTACCTTATTCCTGTGCTGAGATACAGGCTGCTCCAACCTGCTGTAAAATGCTTGATTTCGAGATGTGGAGCGAAACTAATGAAAACATTGTTGGGGTAAAACCTAAAGGGAAAGACCTAGCACCAAATCCAATTTGCCATCTGATCTAACTTCTGGAGGCAGTCAAAATGAGCCTTAGAATTCTTCCCTACCTTATTCCTGTGCTGAGATACAGGCTGCTCCAACCTGCTGTAAAATGCTTGATTTTGAGAGTGAGCGAAACTAATGAAAACATTGTTGGGGTAAAAACCTAAAGGGAAAGACCTAGCACTCAAATCCAATTTGCCATCTGATCTAACTTCTGGAGGCAGTCAAAATGAGCCTTAGAATTCTTCCCTACCTTATTCCTGTGCTGAGATACAGGCTGCTCCAACCTGCTGTAAAATGCTTGATTTCGAGAGTGAGCGAAACTAATGAAAACATTGTTGGGGGTAAAACCTAAAGGGAAAGACCTAGCACCAAATCCAATTTGCCATCTGATCTAACTTCTGGAGGCAGTCAAAAATGAGCATTTGAATTCTTCCCTACCTTATTCCTGTGCTGAGATACAGGCTGCTCCAACCTGCTGTAAAATGCTTGATTTCGAGAGTGAGCGAAACTAATGAAAACATTGTTGGGGTAAAACCTAAAGGGATAAGACCTAGCACCAAATCCAATTTGCCATCTGATCTAACTTCTGGAGGCAGTCCAAAAATGATTCCTTAGAATTCTTCCCTACCTTATTCCTGTGCTGAGATACAGGGCTGCTCCAACCTGCTGTAAAATGCTTGATTTCGAGAGTGAGCGAAACTAATGAAAACATTGTTGGGGTAAAACCTAAAGGGAAAGACCTAGCACCAAATCCAATTTGCCATCTGATCTAACTTCTGGAGGCAGTCAAAATGAGCCTTAGAATTCTTCCCTACCTTATTCCTGTGCTGAGATACAGGCTGCTCCAACCTGCTGTAAAAATGCTTGATTTCGAGAGTGAGCGAAACTAATGAAAACATTGTTGGGGGTAAAAACCTAAAGGGAAAGACCTAGCACCGAATCCAATTTGCCATCTGATCTAACTTCTGGAGGCAGTCAAAATGATCCTTAGAATTCTTCCCTACCTTATTCCTGTGCTGAGATACAGGCTGCTCCAACCTGCTGTAAAATGCTTGATTTCGAGTAGTGAGCGAACTAATGAAAACATTGTTGGGGTAAAACCTAAAGGGAAAGACCTAGCACCAAATCCAATTTGCCATCTGATCTAACTTCTGGAGGCAGTCAAAATGAGCCTTAGAATTCTTCCCTACCTTATTCCTGTGCTGAGAATACAGGCTGCTCCAACCTGCTGTAAAATGCTTGATTTCGAGAGTGAGCGAAACTAATGAAAACATTGTTGGGGTAAAAACCTAAAGGGAAAGACCTAGCACCAAATCCAATTTGCCATCTGATCTAACTTCTGGAGGCAGTCAAAATGAGCCTTAGAATTCTTCCCTACCTTATTCCTGTGCTGAGATACAGGCTGGCTCCAACCTGCTGTAAAATGCTTGATTTCGAGAGTGAGCGAAACTAATGAAAACATTGTTGGGGTAAAACCTAAAGGGAAAGACCTAGCACCAAATCCAATTTGCCATCTGATCTAACTTCTGGAGGCAGTCAAAATGAGCCTTAGAATTCTTCCCTACCTTATTCCTGTGCTGAGATACAAGGCTGCTCCAACCTGCTGTAAAATGCTTGATTTCGAGAGTGAGCCGAAACTAATGAAAACATTGTTGGGGTAAAAACCTAAAGGGAAAGACCTAGCACCAAATCCAATTTGCCATCTGATCTAACTTCTGGAGGCAGTCAAAATGAGCCTTAGAATTCTTCCCTACCTTATTCCTGTGCTGAGATACAGGCTGCTCCAACCTGCTGTAAAATGCTTGATTTTGAGAGTGAGCGAAACTAATGAAAACATTGTTGGGGTAAAACCTAAAGGGAAAGACCTAGCACCAAATCCAATTTGCCATCTGATCTAACTTCTGGAGGCAGTCAAAATGAGCCTTAGAATTCTTCCCTACCTTATTCCTGTGCTGAGATACAGGCTGCTCCAACCTGCTGTAAAATGCTTGATTTCGAGAGTGAGCGAAACTAATGAAACATTTGTTGGGGTAAAACCTAAAGGGAAAGACCTAGCACCAAATCCAATTTGCCATCTGATCTAACTTCTGGAGGCAGTCAAAATGAGCATTTGAATTCTTCCCTACCTTATTCCCTGTGCTGAGATACAGGCTGCTCCAACTGCTGTAAAATGCTTGATTCTGAGAGTGAGCGAAACTAATGAAAACATTGTTGGGGTAAAACCTAAAGGGAAAGACCTAGCACCAAATCCAATTTGCCATCTGATCTAACTTCTGGAGGCAGTCAAAATGAGGCCTTTAGAATTCCTTCCCATACCTTATTCCTGTGCTGAGATACAGGCTGCTCCAACCTGCTGTAAAATGCTTGATTTCGAGAGTGAAGCGAAACTAATGAAAACATTGTTGGGGTAAAACCTAAAGGGAAAGACCTAGCACCAAATCCAATTTGCCATCTGATCTAACTTCTGGAGGCAGTCAAAATGAGCCTTAGAATTCTTCCCTACCTTATTCCTGTGCTTGAGATACAGGCTGCTCCAACCTGCTGTAAAATGCTTGATTTCGAGAGTGAGCGAAACTAATGAAAACATTGTTGGGGTAAAACCTAAAGGGAAAGGACCTAGCACCGAATCCAATTTGCCATCTGATCTAACTTCTGGAGGCAGTCAAAAATGATCCTTAGAATTCTTCCCTACCTTATTCCTGTGCTGAGATACAGGCTGCTCCAACCTGCTGTAAAATGCTTGATTTCGAGAGTGAGCGAAACTAATGAAAACATTGTTGGGGTAAAAACCTAAAGGGAAAGACCTAGCACCAAATCCAATTGTGCCATCTGATCTAACTTCTGGAGGCAGTCAAAATGATCCTTAGAATTCTTCCCTACCTTATCCTGTGCTGAGATACAGGCTGCTCCAACCTGCTGTAAAATGCTTGATTTCGAGATGTGAGCGAAACTAATAAAAACATTGTTGGGGTAAAACCTAAAGGGAAAGACCTAGCACCAAATCCAATTTGCCATCTGATCTAACTTCTGGAGGCAGTCCAAAATGAGCCTTAGAATTCTTCCCTACCTTATTCCTGTGCTGAGATACAGGCTGCTCCAACCTGCTGTAAAATGCTTGATTTCGAGAGTGAGCGAAACTAATGAAAACATTGTTGGGGTAAAACCCTAAAGGGAAAGACCTAGCACCAAATCCAATTTGCCATCTGATCTAACTTCTGGAGGCAGTCAAAATGATCCTTAGAATTCTTCCCTACCTTATTCCTGTGCTGAGATACAGGCTGCTTCCAACCTGGCTGTAAAATGCTTGATTTCGAGAGTGAGGCGAAACTAATGAAAACATTGTTGGGGTAAAACCTAAAGGGAAAGACCTAGCACCAAATCCAATTTGCCATCTGATCTAACTTCTGGAGGCAGTCAAAATGAGCCTTAGAATTCTTCCCTACCTTTATTCCTGTGCTGAGATACAGGCTGCTCCAACCTGCTGTAAAATGCTTGATTTCGAGAGTGAGCGAAACTAATGAAAACATTGTTGGGGTAAAACCTAAAGGAAAGACCTAGCACCAAATCCAATTTGCCATCTGATCTAACTTCTGGAGGCAGTCAAAATGATCCTTAGAATTCTTCCCTACCTTATCCTCTGTGCTGAGATACAGGCTGCTCCCAACCTGCTGTAAAATGCTTGATTTCGAGAGTGACGAAACTAATGAAAACATTGTTGGGGTAAAACCTAAAGGGAAAGACCTAGCACCAAATCCAATTTGCCATCTGATCTAACTTCTGGAGGCAGTCAAAAGGAGCCTTAGAATTCTTCCCTACCTTATTCCTGTGCTGAGATACAGGCTGCTCCAACCTGCTGTAAAATGCTTGATTTCGAGAGTGAGCGAAACTAATGAAAACATTGTTGGGGTAAACCCTAAAGGGAAAGACCTAGCACCAAATCCAATTTGCCATCTGATCTAACTTCTGGAGGCAGTCAAATGAGCCTTAGAATTCTTCCCTACCTATTCCTGTGCTGAGATACAGGCTGCTCCAACCTGCTGTAAAATGCTTGATTTCGAGAGTGTGAGCGAAACTAATGAAAACATTGTTGGGGTAAAACCTAAAGGGAAAGACCTAGCACCAAATCCAATTTGCCATCTGATCTAACTTCTGGAGGCAGTCAAAATGAGCATTTGAATTCTTCCCTACCTTATTCCTGTGCTGAGATACAGGCTGCTCCAACCTGCTGTAAAAATGCTTGATTTCGAGAGTGAGCGAAACTAATGAAAA